>NW_022141553.1:0-300986 GCF_007565055.1 Rhinopithecus roxellana
AAGCCTTCTGCGATACTGCACTGCCATGAGTGAATGAAACTCAAAGAGTTAAACGTTTGTCTTCAGTGATCAGTTTGCTAATTAAGTTTTCTGGAAATCTGCAATGGGATACCTCATATCGCAATGAAGCTTACGGTGACAAAGGAAATATCCTCAGATGAAAACTACAAAGAAGCTTTCTTAGAAATTTCTTGTTGATGTGTGAGTTCATCTCAAAAAGTTACACTTATGTTTCGTGGAGCAGTCCATTAACACTGTCTTTGAGGAAACTGAGAAGGGCTTCTTTGGATAGCATTGGGGCTACACAGATAAAGGAAATTTCATCCATTCAAAACGTGAAAGAAGCTTTCTGAGAAACTTCTTTCTGATATGTGAGTTCATCTCACAGACTTATAACTTAGACTTCAGGAAGCAGTTTGCTAACACTCTTTCATGGATCTGGAAAGTGATATGGGAGCCATAGGGGCCCATGGTGAAAAAGGAAATATCCTCACATAATAACTAGAGAGAAGCTTTCTGAGAGATTGTTTCTGATGTGTGACTTCTTCACACAGAGTTCCACCCTTCCCTTCTTGGAACAGTTTGCTAACACTGTTGTCGTGGATTCTGCAGATGTAATTGGGAGCTTTGAGGCTATGTGTGAAAAAGGAATATCCACACATAATACTAAAGAGAAGCTTTCTGATACTGCATTGCCATGTGTGAATGCAACTCAAGAGTTACGTTTCTATTCAGTGATCAGTTTGCTAATAAGTTTTCTGGAAATCTGCAATGGGATATCTTATCGCAATGAAGCTTACGGTGTCAAAGGAAATATCCTCAGTTGAAAACTACAAAGAAGCTTCTTAGAAATTTCTTGGTGATGTGTGAATTCATCTCACAAAGTTACACTTATGTGTCGTGGAGCAGTCCATTAACACTGTCTTTGAGGAACCTGAGAAGGGCTTTTTTGGATCGCATTGAGGCCTACGATGATAAAGGAAATTTCATCCGTTCAAAACGTGAAAGTAGCTTTCTGAGAAACTTCTTTTTGCTCTGTGAGTTCATCTCACAAACTTATAAGTTAGACTTCAGGAAGCAGTTTGCGAACACAGTTTTCGTGGAATCTGGAAAGTGATATTTCGGAACCCATAGGCGTCCGGGGTGAAAAAGGAAATATCCTCACATAACAGCTAGAGAGAAGCTTTCTGAGAGATTGCTTTCTGATGTGTGACTTCATCACACAGAGTTCCACCCTTCCCTTCTTGGAAAAGTTTGCTAACACTGTTGTCGTGGATTCTGCGGATGTAAATTGGGAAGCTCATTGAGGGCTATTGTGAAAAAGGAAATATCCTCACATTATAACTAAAGAGAAGCTTTCTGAGAAACTGTGTTTCCAAGTGTGAATGCAACTCACAAAGTTACACGTTTCTCTTCAGTGATCAGTTTGTTAACACAGTTTTCTGGAATCTGTAATTAGATACTTCGTAGCACAATGAAACTTACGGTGACAAAGGAAATATCCATAGATGAAAACTAGAAAGAAGCTTTCTTAGAAAATTCTTGTTGATGTGCGAATTCATCTCACAAAGTTTCACTTATGTTTCCTGGAGCAGTCCATTAACACTGTCTTTGAGGAACCTGAGAAGGGCTTCCTTGGATCGCATTGAGGCCTACGCTGATAAAGGAAATTTCATCCATTCAAAACGTGAAAGAAGCTTTCTGAGAATCTTCTTCTGATGTGTGAGTTCATCTCACAGACTTTTAACTTAGACTTCAGGAAGATGTTTGCTGACACCCTTTTCGTGGAATCTGGAAAGTGATATATGGAAACCCATTGGGGCAAATGGTGAAAAAGGAAATATCCTCACATAATAAAAGAGAGAAGCTTTCTGAGAGATTGCTTTCTGATGTGTGACTTCATCACACAGAGTTCCACCCATCCCTTCTTGGAACAGTTTGCTAACACTGTTGTCGTGGATTCTGCAAAGGAATATTTGGGCGCTCATTGAGGGCTATGGGGAAAACGGAAATATCCTCTGATCAAAACTGGAAAGAAGCCTTCTGAGAAACTGCATTGCCATGAGTGAATGCAACTCGTAGACTTACACGTTTCTCTTCATTGATCAGTTTGCTAACTAACTTTTCTGGAAATCTGCAATGGGATAACTCTTAGCGCAATGAAGCTTATGGTGTCAAAGGTAATAGCCTCAGATGAAAACTAGAAAGAAGCTTTCTTACAAATTTCTTGGTGATGTGTGAATTCATCTCACAGAGTTACACTTATGTTTCGTGGAGCAGTCCATTAACACTTTCTTTGAGGAAACTGAGAAGGGCATCTTTGGATCGCATTGAGGCCTACGCTGATAATGGAAATTTCATCCGTTCAAAACGTGAAATAAGCTTTCTGCGAAACTTCTTTCTGATCTGTGAGTTCATCTCACAGACTTATACTTTAGACATCAGGAAGCAGTTTGCTAACACTCTTTTCATGGAAACTGGAAATTGATATTTGGGAGCCCATAGGGGCCCTAGGTGAAAAAGGAAATATCCTCACATAATAACTAGAGAGAAGCTTTCTGAGAGATTGCTTTCTGATGTGTGACTTCATCACACAGAGTTCCATCCTTCCGTTCTTGGAACAGTTTGCTAACCCTGTTGTCGTGGATTTTGCAAAGTTATATTTGGTAGCTCATTGAGGGCTATGGTGAAAAAGAAATATCCTCACATAATAACTAAAGAGAAGCTTCCTTGGATCGCATTGAGGCCTCCGCAGATAAAGGAAATTTCATCCGTTCCAAACGTGAAAGAAGCTTTCTGAGAATCTCCTTTCTGATCTGTGAGTTCATCTCACAGACTTATAACTTAGACTCCAGAAAGCAGGTTGCTGACACTTTTTCGTGGAACCTGGAAAGTGATATATGGGAGCCCATAAGGCCCATGGTGAAAAAGGAAATATCCTCACATTATAACTAGAGAGGAGAATTCTGAGAGATTGCTTTCTGATGTGTGACTTCATCACACAGAGTTCCACTCTTCCCTTCTTGGAGCAGTTTGCCAACACTGTTGTCGTGGATTCTGCAAAGGAATATTTGGGAGCTCATTGAGGGCTAAGGTGAAAAAGGAAATCTCCTCACATAATAACTAAAGAGAAGCGTTCTGAGAAACTGCATTGCTATGTGTGGATGGAACTCTCAGAGTTACACGTTTCTCTTCAGTGATCTGTTTGTTAACACAGTTTTCTGGAAATCTGCAATTAGATACTTCATAGCGCAAAGAACCTTACGAGCACAAAGGAAATATACACTGGTGAAAACTAGAAAGAAGTTTTCTTAGAAACTTCTTGGTGATGTGTGAATTCATCTCACAAAGTTACACTTATGTTTCGAGAAGCAGTCCATTAGCACTCTCTTGAGGAACCTGAGAAGGGCTTCTTTGAATCGCATTGAGGCCTACGCTGAAAAAGGAAATTTCATCAGTACAAAACGTGAAAGAAGCTTTCCGAGAAACTTCTTTCTGATCTGTGAGTTCATCTCACAGAATTATAACTTAGACTTCAGGAAGCATTTTGCAAACACTCTTTTCATGGATTCTTCAAAGTGATATTTGGGAGCCCATAGGGGCCCATCGTGAAAAAGGAAACATCCTCACATTATAACTAGAGAGAATCTTTCTGAGAGATTGCTTTCGATTGTGTGACTTCATCACACAGAGTTCCACCATTCCCTTCTTGGAACAGTTTGCTAACACTGTTGTCGTGGATTCTGCAATGTTATATTTGGGAGCTCCTTGAGGGCTATGGTGAAAAAGGAAATATCCTCACATAATACGTAAAGAGAAGCTTTCTGAGAGACTGCATTGCCATGTGTGAATGCAACTCACAGAGTTACACGTTTCTCTTCAGTGATCAGGTTCCTAACATAGTTTTCTGGAAATCTGCCTCGGGGCATTTCTTAGAGCAATGAAGCTTACGGTGTCAAAGGCAATACCCTCAGAAGAATACTACAAAGTAGCATGCGTAGGAACTTTTTGGTGGTGTGTGAATTCATCTCACAAAGTTACACTTATTTCATGGATCAGTCCATTAACACTTTCTTTGAGGAACCTGAGAAGGGCTTCTTTGGATCGCATTGAGGCCTACGCTGATGAAGGAAATTTCATCCGTTCAAAAGGTGAAATAAGCTTTCTGAGAAACTTCTTTCTGATCTGTGAGTTCATCTCACAGACTTATGACTTAGAATTCAGGAAGCGCATTGCGTACACTCTTTTCGGGGATACTGGAAAGTGATATTTGGGAGCCCTTAAGGGCCCATGGTGAAAAAGGAAATATCTTCACATAATAACTAGAGAGAAACTTTCGAGAGATTGCTTTCTGATGTGTGACTTCATCACACAGTGTTCCACCCTTCCCTTCTCGGAACAGTTGGCTAACACTCTGTCGTGGATTCTGCAGAGGTATATTTGGGAGCTCATTGAGGGCTATGGTGAGAAAGGAAATATCCTCAGATCAGAACTGGAAAGAAGCCTTCTGAGAAACTGCATTGCCAAGAGTGAATGCAACTCACAGAGTTACACTTTTCTCTTCAGTGATCAGTTTGTTAACACAGTTTTCTGGAAATCTGCAATTAGATACTTCATAGCGCAATGAAACTTACGGAGACAAAGGAAATATCCTCAGATGAAAACTAGAAAGAAGCTTTCGTAGAAACTTCTTGGTGATGTGTGAATTCATCTCCACAAAGTTGCACTTATGTTTCATGGAGTGTTCCATTAACCCTGTCTTTGAGGAAACAGAGAAGGGCTTCTTTGGATCGCATTGAGGTCTACGCTGGATAAAGGAATTTTCATCCTTTCAAAAAGGGAAAGAAGCTTTCTGAGAAAATTTCTTTCTGATCTGTGAGTTCATCTCACAGACTTATAACTTAGACTTCAGGAAGCAGTTTTGCTAACAACCTTTTCGTGGAATCTGGAAAGTGATATGTGGAGCCCAACGGGGCCCATGGTGAAAAAGGAAAATATCCTCACATAATAACTAGAGAGACGCTTTCTGAGAGATTGCTTTCTGATGTGTGACTTCATCACACAGAGTTCCACCCATCCCTTCTGGAACAGTTTGCTAACACTGTTGTCGTGGATTCTGCAAAGGAATATTTGGGCGCTCAGTGAGGGCTATGGGGAAAAACGGAAATATCCTCTGATCAAAACTGGAAAGAAGCCTTCTGAGAACTGCATTGCCATGAGTGAATGCAACTCGTAGACTTACACGTTTCTCTTCATTATCAGTTGCTAACTAACTTTTCTGGAAATCTGCAATGGGATAACTCTTAGCGCATGAAGCTTATGGTGTCAAAGGTAATAGCCTCAGATGAAAACTAGAAAGAAGCTTTCTTACAATTTCTTGGTGATGTGTGAATTCATCTCACAGAGTTACACTTATGTTTCGTGGAGCAGTCCATTAACACTTTCTTTGAGGAAACTGAGAAGGGCATCTTTGGATCGCATTGAGGCCTACGCTGATAAGGGAATTTCATCCGTCAAAACGTGAAATAAGCTTTCTGCGAAAACTTCTTTCTGATCTGTGAGTTCATCTCACAGACTTATCTTTTAGACATCAGGAAGCAGTTTGCTAACACTCTTTTCATGGAAACTGGAAATTGATATTGGGAGCCCATAGGGGCCCTAGGTGAAAAAGGAATATCCTCACATAATAACTAGAGAGAAGCTTTCTGAGAGATTGCTTTCTGATGTGTGACTTCATCACACAGAGTTCCATCCTTCCGTTCTTGGAACAGTTTGCTAACCCTGTTGTCGTGGATTTTGCAAAGTTATATTTGGTAGCTCATTGAGGGCTATGGTGAAAAAGAAATATCCTCACATAATAACTAAAGAGAAGCTTCCTTGGATCGCATTGAGGCCTCCGCAGATAAAGGAAATTTCATCCGTTCCAAACGTGAAAGAAGCTTTCTGAGAATCTCCTTTCTGATCTGTGAGTTCATCTCACAGACTTATAACTTAGACTCCAGAAAGCAGGTTGCTGACACTCTTTTCGTGGAACCTGGAAAGTGATATATGGGAGCCCATAGGCCCATGGTGAAAAAGGAAATATCCTCACATTATAACTAGAGAGGAGAATTCTGAGAGATTGCTTTCTGATGTGTGACTTCATCACACAGAGTTCCACTCTTCCCTTCTTGGAGCAGTTTGCCAACACTGTTGTCGTGGATTCTGCAAAGGAATATTTGGGAGCTCATTGAGGGCTAAGGTGAAAAAGGAAATCTCCTCACATAATAACTAAAGAGAAGCGTTCTGAGAAACTGCATTGCTAGGTGTGGATGGAACTCTCAGAGTTACACGTTTCTCTTCAGTGATCTGTTTGTTAACACAGTTTTCTGGAAATCTGCAATTAGATACTTCATAGCGCAAAGAACCTTACGAGCACAAAGGAAATATACACTGGTGAAAACTAGAAAGAAGTTTTCTTAGAAACTTCTTGGTGATGTGTGAATTCATCTCACAAAGTTACACTTATGTTTCGAGAAGCAGTCCATTAGCACTCTCTTTGAGGAACCTGAGAAGGGCTTCTTTGAATCGCATTGAGGCCTACGCTGAAAAAGGAAATTTCATCAGTACAAAACGTGAAAGAAGCTTTCCGAGAAACTTCTTTCTGATCTGTGAGTTCATCTCACAGAATTATAACTTAGACTTCAGGAAGCATTTTGCAACACTCTTTTTTTCATGGATTATTCAAAGTGATATTTTGGGAGCCCATAGGGGCCCATCGTGAAAAAGGAAACATCCTCACATTTTAACTAAGAGAATCGTTCTGAGGGATTGCTCCCGATTGTGGTGACTTCAATCACACCGAGTTCCACCATTCCCTTCTTGGAACAGCTTGCTAACACTGTTGTTCGTGGATTCTGAAATGTGTATATTTGGAGCTCCTTGAGGGCTATGGTGAAAAAGGAATAGTCCCAAAATAATACGTAAAGAAGAAGCTTTCTGAGAAATACTGCATTGGCAATGTGTGAATGCAACTCACAGAGTTACCGTTTCTCTGCAGTGTCAGTTTACTTCCTAACATATTTTCTGGAAATCTGCCGCGGGGCATTTCTTAGAGCAATGAAGCGTACGGTGTCAAAGGCAATACCCTCAGAAAAGAATACTACAAAGTAGCAGGCCGTAGGAACTTTTTGGTGGTGTGGTGAATTCATCTCACAAAGTTACACTTATATGTCATGGATCAGTCCATTAACACTTTCTTTGAGGAACCTGAGAAGGGCTTCTTTGGATCGCATTGAGGCCTACGCTGATGAAGGAAATTTCATCCGTTCAAAAGGTGAAATAAGCTTTCTGAGAACGTTCTTTCTGATCTGTGAGTTCATCTCACAGACTTATGACTTAGAATTCAGGAAGCGCATTGCGTACACTCTTTTCGGGGATACTGGAAAGTGATATTTGGGAGCCCTTAAGGGCCCATGGTGAAAAAGGAAATATCTTCACATAATAACTAGAGAGAAACTTTCGAGAGATTGCTTTCTGATGTGTGACTTCATCACACAGTGTTCCACACCCTTCCCTTCTCGGAACAGTTGGCTAACACTCTTGTCGTGGATTCTGCAGAGGTATATTTGGGAGCTCATTGAGGGCTATGGTGAGAAAGGAAATATCCTCAGATCAGAACTGGAAAGAAGCCTTCTGAGAAACTGCATTGCCAAGAGTGAATGCAACTCACAGAGTTACACTTTTCTCTTCAGTGATCAGTTTGTTAACACAGTTTTCTGGAAATCTGCAATAGATACTTCATAGCGCAATGAACTTACGGTGACAAAGGAATATCCCTCAGATGAAAACTAGAAAGAAGCTTTCGTAGAAACTTCTTGGTGATGTGTGAATTCATCTCACAAAGTTGCACTTATGTTTCATGGAGCTGTTCCATTACCCTGTCTTTGAGGAAACTGAGAAGGGCTTCTTTGGATCGCATTGAGGTCTACGCTGATAAAGGAATTTCATCCTTTCAAAACGGGAAAGAAGCTTTCTGAGAAACTTCTTTCTGATCTGTGAGTTCATCTCACAGACTTATAACTTAGACTTCAGGAAGCAGTTTGCTAACAACCTTTTCGTGGAATCTGGAAAGTGATATTTGGAGCCCATACGGGGCCCATGGTGAAAAAGGAAATATCCTCACATAATAACTAGAGAGACGCTTTCTGAGAGATTGCTTTCTGATGTGTGACTTCATCACACAGAGTTCCACCCATCCCTTCTTGGAACAGTTTGCTAACACTGTTGTCGTGGATTCTGCAAAGGGAATATTTGGGCGCTCATTGAGGGCTATGGGGAAAACGGAAATATCCTCTGATCAAAACTGAAAGAAGCCTTCTGAGAAACTGCATTGCCATGAGTGAATGCAACTCGTAGACTTTACACGTTTCTCTTCATTGATCAGTTTGCTAACTAACTTTTCTGGAAATCTGCAATGGGATAACTCTTAGCGCAATGAAGCTTATGGTGTCAAAGGTAATAGCCTCAGATGAAAACTAGAAAGAAGCTTTCTTACAAATTTCTTGTGATGTTGTGAATTCATCTCACAGAGTTACACTTATGTTTCGTGGAGCAGTCCATTAACACTTTCTTTGAGGAACTGAGAAGGCATCTTTGGATCGCATTGAGGCCTACGCTGATAATGGAAATTCATCCGTTCAAAACGTGAAATAAGCTTTCTGCGAAACTTCTTTCTGATCTGTGAGTTCATCTCACAGACTTATACTTTAGACATCAGGAAGCAGTTTGCTAACACTCTTTTCATGGAAACTGGAAATTGATATTTGGGAGCCCATAGGGGCCCTAGGTGAAAAAGGAAATATCCTCACATAATAACTAGAGAGAAGCTTTCTGAGAGATTGCTTTCTGATGTGTGACTTCATCACACAGAGTTCCATCCTTCCGTTCTTGGAACAGTTTGCTAACCCTGTTGTCGGGATTTTGCAAAGTTATATTTGGTAGCTCATTGAGGGCTATGGTGAAAAGAAATATCCTCACATAATAACTAAAGAGAAGCTTCCTTGGATCGCATTGAGGCCTCCGGCAGATAAAGGAAATTTCATCCGTTCCAAAGTGAAAGAAGCTTTCTGAGAATCTCCTTTCTGATCTGTGAGTTCATCTCACAGACTTATAACTTAGACTCCAGAAAGCAGGTTGCTGACACTCTTTTCGTGGACCTGGAAAGTGATATATGGGAGCCCATAGGGCCCATGGTGAAAAAGGAAATATCCTCACATTATAACTAGAGAGGAGAATTCTGAGAGATTGCTTTCTGATGTGTGACTTCATCACACAGAGTTCCACTTTCCCTTCTTGGAGCAGTTTGCCAACACTGTGTCGTGGATTCTGCAAAGGAATATTTGGGAGCTCATTGAGGGCTAAGGTGAAAAGGAAATCTCCTCACATAATAACTAAAGAGAAGCGTTCTGAGAAACTGCATTGCTAGGTGTGGATGGAACTCTCAGAGTTACACGTTTCTCTTCAGTGATCTGTTGTAACACAGTTTTCTGGAATCTGCAATTAGATACTTCATAGCGCAAAGAACCTTACGAGCACAAGGAAATATACACTGGTGAAAACTAGAAAGAAGTTTTCTTAGAAACTTCTTGTTGATGTGTGAATTCATCTCACAAAGTTACACTTATGTTTCGAGAAGCAGTCCATTAGCACTCTCTTTGAGGAACCTGAGAAGGGCTTCTTTGAATAGCATTGAGGCCTACGCTGAAAAAGGAAATTTCATCAGTACAAACGTGAAAGAAGCTTTCTGAGAAACTTCTTTCTGATCTGTGAGTTCATCTCACAGACTTATAACTTAGACTTCAGGAAGCATTTTGCAAACACTCTTTTCATGGATTCTTCAAGTGATATTTGGGAGCCCATAGGGGCCCATCGTGAAAAGGAAACATCCTCACATATAACTAGAGAGACTCTTTCTGAGAGATTGCTTTCTGATTGTGTGACTTCATCACACAGAGTTCCACTCTTCCCTTCTTGGAACAGTTTGCTAACACTGTTGTCGTGGATTCTGCAATGTTATATTTGGGAGCTCATTGAGGGCTATGGTGAAAAAGGAAATATCCTCACATAATAACGTAAAGAGAAGCTTTCTGAGAGACTGCATTGCCATGTGTGAATGCAACTCACAGAGCTTACACGTTTCTATTCAGTGATCAGTGTTCTACATAGTTTTCTGGAAATCTGCCTCGGGGCATTTCTTAGAGCAATGAAGCTTACGGTGTCAAAGGCAATACCCTCAGAAGAATACTACAAAGTAGCATGCGTAGGAACTTTTTGGTGGTGTGTGAATTCATCTCACAAGTTACACTTATATTTCATGGATCAGTCCATTAACACTTTCTTTGAGGAACCTGAGAAGGGCTTCTTTGGATCGCATTGAGGCCTACGCTGATGAAGGAAATTTCATCCGTTCAAAAGGTGAAATAAGCTTTCTGAGAAACTTCTTTCTGATCTGTGAGTTCATCTCACAGACTTATGACTTAGAATTCAGGAAGCGCATTGCGTACACTCTTTTCGGGGATACTGGAAAGTGATATTTGGGAGCCCTTAAGGGCCCATGGTGAAAAAGGAAATATCTTCACATAATAACTAGAGAGAAACTTTCGAGAGATTGCTTTCTGATGTGTGACTTCATCACACAGTGTTCCACCCTTCCCTTCTCGGAACAGTTGGCTAACACTCTTGTCGTGGATTCTGCAGAGGTATATTTGGGAGCTCATTGAGGGCTATGGTGAGAAGGAAATATCCTCAGATCAGAACTGGAAAGAAGCCTTCTGAGAAACTGCATTGCCAAGAGTGAATGCAACTCACAGAGTTACACTTTTCTCTTCAGTGATCAGTTTGTTAACACAGTTTTCTGGAAATCTGCAATTAGATACTTCATAGCGCAATGAAACTTACGGGACAAAGGAAATATCCTCAGATGAAAACTAGAAAGAAGCTTTCGTAGAAACTTCTTGGTGATGTGTGAATTCATCTCACAAGTTGCACTTATGTTTCATGGAGTGTTCCATTAACCCTGTCTTTGAGGAAACAGAGAAGGGCTTCTTGGATCGCATTGAGGTCTACGCTGATAAAGGAATTTTCATCCTTTCAAAAAGGGAAAGAAGCTTTCTGAGAAATTTCTTTCTGATCTGTGAGTTCATCTCACAGACTTATAACTTAGACTTCAGGAAGCAGTTTGCTAACAACCTTTTCGTGGAATCTGGAAAGTGATATTTGGAGCCCAACGGGGCCCATGGTGAAAAAGGAAATATCCTCACATAATAACTAGAGAGAAGCTTTCTGAGAGATTGCTTCCTGATGTGTGACTTTATCACACAGAGTTCCACCCTTCCCTTCTTGGAACAGTTTTCTAACACTGTTGTCGTGGATTCTGCAGAGGTATATTTGGGAGCTCTTTGAGGGCTATGTTGAAAAAGGAATTATCCTCAGATTAAAACTGCAAAGAAGCCTTCTGCGATACTGCACTGCCATGAGTGAGTGCAACTCAAAGAGTTAAACGTTTGTCTTCAGTGATCAGTTTGCTAATTAAGTTTTCTGGAAATCTGCAATGGGATACCTCATATCGCAATTGAAGCTTACGGTGACAAAGGAAATATCCTCAGATGAAAACTACAAAGAAGCTTTCTTAGAAATTTCTTGTTGATGTGTGAATTCATCTCACAAAGTTACACTTATGTTTCTTGGAGCAGTCCATTAACACTGTCTTTCAGGAACCTGAGAAGGGCTTTTTTGGATCGCATTGAGGCCTACGATGATAAAGGAAATTTCATCCGTTCAAAACGTGAAAGTAGCTTTCTGAGAAACTTCTTTTTGCTCTGTGAGTTCATCTCACAAACTTATAAGTTAGACTTCAGGAAGCAGTTTGCGAACACAGTTTTCGTGGAATCTGGAAAGTGATATTTCGGAACCCATAGGCGTCCGGGGTGAAAAGGAAATATCCTCACATAACAGCTAGAGAGAAGCTTTCTGAGAGATTGCTTTCTGATGTGTGACTTCATCACACAGAGTTCCACCCTTCCCTTCTTGGAAAAGTTTGCTAACACTGTTGTCGTGGATTCTGCGGATGTAAATTGGGAAGCTCATTGAGGGCTATTGTGAAAAAGGAAATATCCTCACATTATAACTAAAGAGAAGCTTTCTGAGAAACTGTGTTTCCAAGTGTGAATACAACTCACAAAGTTACACGTTTCTCTTCAGTGATCAGTTTGTTAACACAGTTTTCTGGAAATCTGTAATTAGATACTTCGTAGCACAATGAAACTTACGGTGACAAAGGAAATATCCATAGATGAAAACTAGAAAGAAGCTTTCTTAGAAAATTCTTGTTGATGTGTGAATTCATCTCACAAAGTTTCACTTATGTTTCCTGGAGCAGTCCATTAACACTGTCTTTGAGGAACCTGAGAAGGGCTTCCTTGGATCGCATTGAGGCCTACGCTGATAAAGGAAATTTCATCCATTCAAAACGTGAAAGAAGCTTTCTGAGAATCTTCTTCTGATGTGTGAGTTCATCTCACAGACTTTTAACTTAGACTTCAGGAAGATGTTTGCTGACACCCTTTTCGTGGAATCTGGAAAGTGATATATGGAAACCCATTGGGGCAAATGGTGAAAAGGAAATATCCTCACATAATAACAAGAGAGAAGCTTTCTGAGAGATTGCTTTCTGATGTGTGACTTCATCACACAGAGTTCCACCCATCCCTTCTTGGAACAGTTTGCTAACACTGTTGTCGTGGATTCTGCAAAGGAATATTTGGGCGCTCATTGAGGGCTATGGGGAAAACGGAAATATCCTCTGATCAAAACTGGAAAGAAGCCTTCTGAGAAACTGCATTGCCATGAGTGAATGCAACTCGTAGACTTACACGTTTCTCTTCATTGATCAGTTTGCTAACTAACTTTTCTGGAAATCTGCAATGGGATAACTCTTAGCGCAATGAAGCTTATGGTGTCAAAGGTAATAGCCTCAGATGAAAACTAGAAAGAAGCTTTCTTACAAATTTCTTGGTGATGTGTGAATTCATCTCACAGAGTTACACTTATGTTTCGTGGAGCAGTCCATTAACACTTTCTTTGAGGAAACTGAGAAGGGCATCTTTGGATCGCATTGAGGCCTACGCTGATAATGGAAATTTCATCCGTTCAAAACGTGAAATAAGCTTTCTGCGAAACTTCTTTCTGATCTGTGAGTTCATCTCACAGACTTATACTTTAGACATCAGGAAGCAGTTTGCTAACACTCTTTTCATGGAAACTGGAAATTGATATTTGGGAGCCCATAGGGGCCCTAGGTGAAAAAGGAAATATCCTCACATAATAACTAGAGAGAAGCTTTCTGAGAGATTGCTTTCTGATGTGTGACTTCATCACACAGAGTTCCATCCTTCCGTTCTTGGAACAGTTTGCTAACCCTGTTGTCGTGGATTTTGCAAAGTTATATTTGGTAGCTCATTGAGGGCTATGGTGAAAAAGAAATATCCTCACATAATAACTAAAGAGAAGCTTCCTTGGATCGCATTGAGGCCTCCGCAGATAAAGGAAATTTCATCCGTTCCAAACGTGAAAGAAGCTTTCTGAGAATCTCCTTTCTGATCTGTGAGTTCATCTCACAGACTTATAACTTAGACTCCAGAAAGCAGGTTGCTGACACTCTTTTCGTGGAACCTGGAAAGTGATATATGGGAGCCCATAGGGCCCATGGTGAAAAAGGAAATATCCTCACATTATAACTAGAGAGGAGAATTCTGAGAGATTGCTTTCTGATGTGTGACTTCATCACACAGAGTTCCACTCTTCCCTTCTTGGAGCAGTTTGCCAACACTGTTGTCGTGGATTCTGCAAAGGAATATTTGGGAGCTCATTGAGGGCTATGGTGAGAAAGGAAATATCCTCAGATCAGAACTGGAAAGAAGCCTTCTGAGAAACTGCATTGCCAAGAGTGAATGCAACTCACAGAGTTACACGTTTCTCTTCAGCGATCAGTTTGTTAACACAGTTTTCTGGAAATCTGCAATTAGATACTTCATAGCTCAATGAACCTTATGGTGACAAAGGAAATATCCACAGATGAAAACTAGAAAAAAGTTTTCTTAGAAACTTCTTGGTGATGTTTGAATTCATCTCACAGAGTTACACTTATGTTTCGTGGAGCAGTCCATTAACACGGTCTTTGAGGAAACTGAGAAGGGCTTCCTTGGATCGCATTGAGGCCCACGCTGATAAAGGAAATTTCATCCGTTAAAAACGTGAAAGAAACTTTCTGAGAAACTTCTTTCTGATCTGTGAGTTCATCTCACAGACTTAAACTTAGACTTCAGGAAGCAGTTTCCTAACACTCTTTTCGTGAATTCTGGAAAGTGATATTTGGGAGCCCATAGGGGCCCATGGTGAAAAAGGAAATATCCTCACATAGTAACTAAAGAGAAGCTTTCGGAGAGATTGTTTTCTGATGTGTGACTTCATCACACAGAGTTCCACCCTTCCCTTCTTTTAACAGTTTGCTAACACCGTTGTCGTGTATTCTGCAAGGTTATATTTGGGAGCTAATTGAGGGCTATGGTGAAAAAGGAAATATCCTCAGATCAAAACTGAAAAGAAGCCTTCTGAGAAACTGCATTGCCATGAGTGAATGCAACTCACAGAATTACACGTTTCTCTTCAGTGATCAGTTTGCTAACTAAGTTATCTGGAGTTCTGCAATGGTATACCTCTTAGAGCAATGAAGTTCACGGTGACAAAGGAAATATCCTCAGACGAAAACTAGAAGGAAGATTTCTTTGAAACTTCTTGTTGATATGTGAATTCATCTAACAAAGTTACACTTATGTTTCGTGGAGCAGTCCATTACCAATGTCTTTGAGGAAACTGAGAACGGCTTCCTTGGATCGCAGTGAGGCGTACGCTGATAAAGGAAATTTCATCCGTTCAAAACCTGAAAGAATCTTTCTGAGAAACTTCTTTCTGATATGTGAGTTCATCTCACAGTCTTATATCTTAGACTTCAGGAAGCAGTGTGCTAACGCTCTGTTCGTGCAATCTGGAAAGTGATATTTGGGAGACCATAGGGGCCTATGGTGAAAGAGGAAATATCCTCACATAATAACTAGAGAGAAGCTTTCGAGAGATTGCTTTCTGATGTGTGACTTCATCACTCAGAGTTCCACCCTTCCTTTCTTGGAACAGTTTGCTAACACTGTTGCCGTGGATTCTGAAAGGGAATATTTGGGAGCTCATTGAGGGCAATGGTGAAAAGGAAATATACTCACATAATAACTAAACAGAAGCTTTCTGAGAAACTGCATGGCCATGTGTGAATGCAACTCACAGAGTTACACTTCTCTTTAGTTATTATGTGAGGATATTTCCTTTTTCACCATCGCCATCAATGAGCTCCGAAATATTCCATTGCAGAATCCACGACAACAGTGTTAGGAAACTGTTGCAAGAAGAGAAGTGTGGAACTCTGTGTGATGAAGTCACACATCAGAAAGCAATCTCTCAGAAAGCTTCTCTCTAGTTATTATGTGAGGATATTTCCTTTTTCACAATGGGTCCCCATGGGATCCCAAATATCACTTTCCAGATTCCACGAAAAGAGTGTTAGCATCCTTCTTCCTGTAGTATAAATTATAGTTCTGTGAGATGAACACACAGATCAGAAAGAAGTTTCTCAGAAAGCTACAGTCACGTTTTGAAAGGATGAAATTTCCTTTATCAGCGTAGGCCTCAATGCGATCCTAAGAAGCCCTTCTCTGGTTCCTCAGAGACAGTGTTAATGGACTCCTCCACGAAACGTAAGTGTAACTCTGTGAGATGAAGTCACACATGAAAAAGAAGATTCTAAGAAAGCTTATTTCTAGTTTTCATCTGAGGATATTTCCTTTGTCACCGCAAGCTTCATTGCGCTAAGAGGTATCCTATTTCAGATTTCTAGAAAACTTAGTTAGCAAACGGATCACTGAAGAGAAACGTGTAAATCTCTGAGTTGCATTCACTCATGGCAATGCAGTTTCTCAGAAGGCTTCTTTCCAGTTTTGATCTGCGGATATTTCCTTTTTCACCATAGCCCTTAATGAGCTACCAAATAAACCTCTGCAGAATCCACGACAACAGTGTTAGCAAACTGTTCCAAAAAGGGAAGGGTGGATCTCTGTGTGATGAAGTCACACATCAGAAAGCAATCTCTCAGAAAGCTTCTCTCTAGTTATTATGTGAGGATATTTCCTTTTTCACCATTGGCCCCTATGGGCTCCCAAATATCACTTTCCAGGATCCACGAAAAGAGTGTTAGCAAACTGCTTCCAGAAGTCTAAGTTATAAGTGTGTGAGATGAACTCACAGATTAGAAAGAAGATTCTCAGAAAGCTTCCTTCAGGTTTTGAACTGATGAAATTTCCCTTATCAGCGTAGACCTCAATGCGATCCAGGGAAGCCCTTCTCAGTTTCCTCAAAGACAGTGTTAATGAATTGCTCCACGAAACATAAGTGTAACTCTGTGAGATGAATACACACATCACCAAAAGTTTCTACGAAAGCTTCTTTCTAGTTTTCATCTGAGGATATTTCGTTTATCACAGTAAGCTTCACTGCGGCAAGAAATATACCGAGGCAGATTTCCAGAAAACTGTGTTAACAAGCTGATCACTGAAGAGAAACGTTTAACTCTGTGAGTTGCATTCACACATGGCAACGCAGTTTCTCAGAAAGCTTCTCTTTAGTTATTATGTGAGGATATTTCCTTTTTCACCATGGTCATCAATGAACTCCGAAATATTCCTTTGCAGAATCCACGAAAGCAGTGTTAGGAAACTGTTCCAAGAAGGGAAGGGTGGAATTCTGTGTGATGAAGTCAAACATCAGAAAGCAACCTCTCAGAAAGCTTCTCTCTAGTTATTATGGGAGGATATATCCTTTTTCACCATTTGCCCCTATGGGCTCCCAAATATCACTTCCCAGATTCCACGAAAAGAGTGTCAGTAAACTGCTTCCTGAAGTATAAATCATTAAGTCTCTGAGATGAACTCACAGACCAGAAGGAAGTTTCTCAAAAAGCTTCTTTCACGTTTTGAACAGATGAAATTTCCTTTATCATAAGAAGGGAAGGGTGGAACTCGGTGTGATGAAGTCACACATCAGAAAGCAATCTCTCAGAAAGCTTCTCGCTATTTATTATGTGAGGATATTTCCTTGTTGACGATGGGCTCTGAGGGACTCCCAAATATCATTTTCCAGATTCCATGTAAAGAGTGTTAGCAAACTGCTTCCTGAAGACTAAGTTATAAGTCTGTGAGATGAACTCGCAGAAGAGAAAGAAGTTTCTCAGAAAGCTTCTTTCACGTTTTGAACGGATGAAATGTCCTTCATCATCGTAGGCCTCAATGCGATCCAAAGAAGCCCTTCTCAGGTTCCTCAAAGACAGTGTTAATGGACTGCTCCAGGAAACGTAAGTGTAAATCTGTGAGATGAATTCACACAACACCAAGAAGTTTCTAAGAAAGCTTTTCTCTAGTGTTCACCTGTGGATATTTCCTGTGTCACCGTAAGGTTCATTGCACTATGAAGTATCTAATAGCAGATTTCCAGGAAACTGTGTTAAAAAACTGATCTCTGAGGAGAAGCGTGTATCTCTGTGAGTTGCATTCACACATGGCAACGCAGTTTCTCAGAAAGCTTCTCTTCAGTTATAATGTGAGGATATTTCCTTTTTCACCATAGCCCTCAATGAGCTCCCAAATATACCTTTGCAGAATCCACGACAACTGTGTTAGCAAACTGTTCGAAGAAGGGAAGGGTGGAACTCTGGGTGATGAAGTCACACATCAGAAAGCAATCTCTCAGAAAGCTTCTCTCTAATTATGATGTGAGGGTATTTCCTTTTTTACCATGGGCCCATAAGGGCTCCCATACATCACTTTCCAGATTCCACGAAAAGAGTGTTAGCAAATTGCTTCCTGAAGTCTAAGTTATAAGTCTGTGAGATGAACACACAAATCAGAAAAAAGTTTCTCATAAAGCTTCTTTCATGTATTGAACTGATGAAATAACCTTTATCAGAGTAGGCCTCAATGCGATCCAAAGAATCCCTTCTCAGGTTACTCAAAGACAGTGTTAATGGACTGCTCCAGAAAACGTAAGTGTAACTCTGTGAGATGAATTCACACATCACCAAGAAGTTTCTAAGAAAGCTTCTTTCTAGTTTTCACCTGTGGATATTTCCTTTGTCACCGTAAGTTTCATTGCTCTATGAAGCATCTAATTGCAGATTGACAGAAAACTGTGTTAACAAACTGATGACTGAATCGAAACATGTAACTCTGTGAGCTGCATTCACACATGGCAACGCAGTTTCTCAGAAAGCTTCTCTTCAGTTATAATGTGAGGATATTTCCTTTTTCACCATAGCCCTCAATAGCTCTCAAATATACCTCTGCAGAATCCATGACAACAGTTTTAGCAAACTGTTCCAAGAATTGAAGGGTAGAACCCTGTGTGATGAAGTCACACATCAGAAAGCAATCTCTCAGAAAGCTTCTCTCTAATTATGATGTGAGGATATTTCCTTTTTTACCATGGGCCCATAAGGGATCCCATACATCACTTTCAGGATTCCACGGAAAGAGTGTTAGCAAATTGCTTCCTGAAGTCTAAGTTATAAGTCTGTGAGATGAACACACAAATCAGAAAAAAGTTTCTCAGAAAGCTTCTTTCATGTATTGAACTGATGAAATAACCTTTATCAGAGTAGGCCTCAATGCGATCCAAAAATCCCTTCTCAGGATTCTCAAAGACAGTGTTAATGGACTGCTCCAGGAAACGTAAGTGTAACTCTGTGAGATGAATTCACACATCACCAAGAAGTTTCTAAGAAAGCTTCCTTCTAGTTTTCACCTGTGGATATTTCCTTTGTCACCGTAAGGTTCATTGCGCTATGAAGTATCTAATTGCAGATTTCCAGAAAACTGTGTTAACAAACTGATCACTGAAGAGAAACGTGTAACTCTGTGAGTTGCATTCACACATGGCAACGCAGTTTCTCAGAACGCTTCTCTTTAGTTATTATGTGAGGATATTTCCTTTTTCACCATAGCCCTCAATGAGCTCCCAAATATACCTCTGCAGAATCCACGACAACGGGGTTAGCAAAATGTTCCAAGAAAGGAACGGTGGAACTCTATGTGATGAACTCACACATCAGAAAGCAATCTCTCAGAAAGCTTTTCTTTAGTTATTATGTGAGGATATATCCTTTTTCACCATGGGCCCCTATGGGATCCCAAATATCACTTTCCAGATTCCACGAAAAGAGTGTTGGCGAACTGCTTCCTGAAGTCTAAGTTATAAGTCTGTGAGATGAACTCGCAGATCAGAAAAAAGTTTCTGAGAAAGCTTCTTTCACGTTTTGAACGGATGAAATTTCCTTTATCAGCGTAGGCCTCAATGCGATCCAAAGAAGCCCTTCTCAGGTTCCTCAAAGACAGTGTTAATGGACTGCTCCACGAAACATAAGTGTAACTCTGTGAGATGAATTCACAAATCACCAAGAAGTTTGTAAGAAAGCTACTTTCTAGTTTTCACCTGTGGATATTTCCTGTGTCACCATAAGTTTCACTGCGCTATGAAGTATCTAACTGCAGATTTCCAGAAAACTGTGTTAACAAACTGATCACTGAAGAGACACCTATAACTCTGTGAGTTGCTTTCACACATAGCAACGCAGTTTCTCAGAAAGCTGGTCTTTAGTTATTATGTGAGGATATCTCCTTTTTCACCGTAGCCCTCAATGAGCTCCCAAATATAACTCTGCAGAATCCACGACAACAGTGTTAGCAAACTGTTCTATGAAGGGAAGTGTGTAACTCTGTGTGATGAAGTCACACATCGGAAAGCAATCTCTCAGAAAGCTTCTCTCTAGCTATTATGTGAGGATATTTCCTTTTTCACCATGGGCCCCTGTGGGGTCCCAAATATCACTTTCCAGATTCCACGAAAAGAGTGTTAGCAAACCGCTTCCTGAAGTCTAAGTTATAAGTCTGTGAGATGAAGTCACAGGTCAGAAAAAAAGTTTCTCAGAAAGTTTCTTTCACGTTTTGAAAGGATGAAATTTCCTTTATCAGCATAGACCTCAATGCGATCCAAAGAAGCCCTTCTCAGGTTCCTCAAAGACAGTGGTAATGCACTGCTCCACGAAATGTAAGTGTAACTCTGTGAGATGAATTTACAGATAAACAAGAAGTTTATAAGATAGCTTCTTTCTAGTTTTCCCCTGTGGATATTTCCTTTGTCACCGTAAGTTTCATTGCGCTATGAAGGATCTAATTGCAGATTTCCAGAAAACTGTGTTAACAAGCTGATCACTGAAGACAAACGTGTAACTCTCTGAGTTACTTTTACACATGGCAACGCAGTTTCTCAAAAAGCTTCTCTTTAGTTATTCTGTGAGTATATTTCCTTTTTCACCATAGCCCACAATGAGCTCCTAAATATAACTCTGCAGAATCCCCGACAACATTGTTAGCAAACTGTTCTATGAAGGGAAGGGTGGAACTCTGTGTGATGAAGTCACACAACAGAAAGCAATCTCTCAGAAATCTTCTCTACAGTTATTATGTGAGGATATTTCCTTTTTCACCATGGGCCCCTTTAGGCTCCCAAATATCACTTTCCAGATTCCACGAAAAGAATGTTAGCAAACTGCTTCCTGAAGTCTAAGTTATAAGTCTGTGAGATGAACTCACAGATCAGAAAAAAGTTTCTCAGAAAGCTTCTTTCACGTTTTGAACGGATGAAATTTCTTTTATCAGTGTAGGCCTCAATGCAATCCAAGGAAACCCTTCTTACCTTCCTCAAAGACAGTGTTAATTTACTGCTCCAAGAAACATAAGTGGAACTCTGGAAGATGAATTCACACGTCACCAAGAAGTTTCTAAGAAAGCTTCTTTCTAGTTTTCATCTGTGAATATTTTCTTTGTCACCGTAAATTTCATTGCGCTATGAAACATCTAATTGCAGATTGACAGAAAACTGTGTTAACAAACTGATGACTGAATCGAAACATGTAACTCTGTGAGCTGCATTCACACATGGCAACGCAGTTTCTCAGAAAGCTTCTCTTTACTTATTATGTGGGTATATTTCCTTTCTCACCATAGCCCTCAATGAGCTCTCAAATATACCTCTGCAGAATCCATGACAACAGTTTTAGCAAACTGTTCCAAGAATTGAAGGGTAGAACCCTGTGTGATGAAGTCACACATCAGAAAGCAATCTCTCAGAAAGCTTCTCTCTAGTTATTATGTGAGGATATATTTTTTTTCACCCTGGGCCCCTATGGTCTCCCAAACATCACTTTCCAGCCACCACGACAAGAGTGTTCGCAAACTGCTACCTGAATTCTAAGTTATAAGTGTGAGCGATGAACTCACATATCTTTGTTCTCATTGGTTTCAAAGAACATCTTTATTTCCGCTTTCATTTCGTTATGTACCCAGTAGTTATTCAGGAGCAGGTTGTTCAGTTTCCATGTAGTTGAGCGGTTTTGATTGAGTTTCTTAGTCCTGAGTTCTAGTTTGATTGCACTGTGGTCTGAGAGACAGTTTGTTATAAATTCTGTTCTTGTACATTTGCTGAGGAGTGCTTTACTTCCAATTATGTGGTCAATTTTGGAATAAGTGCGATGTGGTGCTGAGAAGAATGTATATTCTGTTGATTTGGGGTGGAGAGTTCTATAGATGTCTATTAGGTCCGCTTGGTACAGAGATGAGTTCAATTCCTGGATATCCTTGTTAACTTTCTGTCTCGTTGATCTGTCTAATGTTGACAGCGGAGTGTTGAAGTCTCCCATTATTATTGTATGGGAGTCTAAGTCTCTTTGTAAGTCTCTAAGGACTTGCTTTATGAATCTGGGTGCTCCTGTATTGGGTGCATATATATTTAGGAGAGTTAGCTCTTCCTGTTGAATTGATCCCTTTACCATTATGTAATGGCCTTCTTTGTCTCTTTTGATCTTTGATGGTTTAAAGTCTGTTTTATCAGAGACAAGGATTGCAACCCCTGCTTTTTTTTGTTCTCCATTTGCTTGGTAGATCTTCCTCCATCCCTTTATTTTGATCCTATGTATGTCTCTGCATGTGAGATGGGTCTCCTGAATACCGCAGACTGATGGGTCTTGACTCTTGATCCAGTTTGCCAGTCTGTGTCTTTTAATTGGAGCATTTAGTCCATTAACATTTAAGGTTAATATTGTTATGTGTGAACCTGATCCTGCCATTATGATATTAACTGGTTATTTTGCTCGTTAGTTGATGCATTTTCTTCCTAGCCTCGATGGTCTTTACATTTTGGCATGTTTCTGCGATGGCTGGTACCGGTTGTTCCTTTCCATGTTTAGGGCTTCCTTCAGGGTCTCTTGTAAGGCAGGCCTGGTGGTGACAAAATCTCTAAGCATTTGCTTATCTGTAAAGGATTTTATTTCTCCTTCACTGATGAAACTTAGTTTGGCTGGATATGAAATTCTGGGTTTAAAATTCTTTTCTTTAAGAACGTTGAATATTGGCCCCCACTCTCTTCTGGCTTGTAGAGTTTCTGCCGAGAGATCTGCTGTTAGTCTGATGGGCTTTCCTTTCGGGGTAACCCGACCTTTCTCTCTGGCTGCCCTTAAGATTTTTTCCTTCATTTCAACTTTGGTGAATCTGGCAATGATGTGTCTTGGAGTTGCTCTTCTGGAGGAGTATCTTTGTGGCGTTCTCTGTATTTCCTGAATTTGAATGTTGGCCTGCCCTACTAGGTTGGGGAAGTTCTCCTGGATGATTTCCTGAAGAGTGTTTTCCAACTTGGTTCCATTTTCCCCCTCACTTTCAGGCACCCCAATCAGACGTAGATTTGGTCTTTTTACGTAATCCCATACTTCTTGCAGGCTTTGCTCATTTCTTTTTCTTCTTTTTTCTTTTGGTTTCTCTTCTCGCTTCATTTCATTCATTTGATCTTCAATCGCTGATACTCTTTCTTCCAGTTGATCGAGTCGGTTACTGAAGCTTGTGCATTTGTCACGTATTTCTCGTGTCATGGTTTTCATCTCTGTCATTTCGTTTATAATCTTCTCTGCATTAATTAGTCTAGCTGTCAATTCTTCCACTCTTTTTTCAAGATGTTTAGTTTCTTTGCGCTGGGTACGTAATTCCTCCTTTAGCTCTGATAAGTTTGATGGACTGAAGCCTTCTTCTCTCCTCTCGTCCAAGTCATTCTCTGATCAGCTTTGATCCGTTGCTGGCGATGGGCTGCGCTCCTTTGCAGGGGGAGATGTGCTCTTATTTTTTGAATTTCCAGCTTTTCTGCCCTGCTTCTTCCCCATCTTTGTGGTTTTATCTGTCTCTGGTCTTTGACGGTGGTGACGTACTGATGGGGTTTTGGTATAGGTGTCCTTCCTGTTTGATAGTTTTCCTTCTGACAGTCAGAAGGACTGTCTGTTGGTCTGTTGGAGATTGCTTGAGGTCCACTCCAGACCCTGATTGCCTGGGTATCAGCAGCAGAGGTTGCCGAAGATAGAATATTGCTGAACAGCGAGTGTACCTGTCTGATTCTTCCTTTGGAAGTTTCCTCTCAGGGGTGTACTCCACCCTGTGAGGTGTGGGGTGTCAGACTGCCCCTAGTGGGGGATTTCTCCCAGCTAGGCTACTCAGGGGTCAGGGACACACCTGAGGAGGCAGTCTGTCCGATCTCAGATCTCAACCTCCACGTTGGGAGATCCACGGCTCTCCCCAAAGCTGTCAGACAGAGTCATTCGTGTCTGCACCGGCTCCCGCTACTTCCCCTGTTGGTCTTCAGCTGTGCGCTGTCCCAAGAGGTGGAGACTACAGAGACAGGCAGGCTTCCTTGAGCTGCTGTGAGCTCCACGCAGTTCGAGCTTCCCAGCGGCTTTGTTTACCTACTTAAGCCTCAGCAATGGCCGGCGCCCCTCCCCCAGCCTCGCTGCTGCCTTGCGGATAGATCGCTGCAGACTGCTGTGTTAGCAGTGAGGGAGGCTTCGTGGGCGTGGGACCCTCCCGGCCAGGTGTGGGATATATTCTCCTGGTGTGCCTGTATGCTTACAGCGCAGTATTGGGGTGGGAGTTACCCGATTTTCCAGGTGCTGTGTGTCTCAGTTCCCCTGGCTAGGAAAACGGATCTCCTTCCCCCTTGCGCTTCCAGGTGAGGTGATGCCTCGCCCTGCTTCAGCTCTCGCTGGTCAGGCTGCAGCAGCTGACCAGCACCGACTGTCCGGCACTCCCTAGTGAGATGACCCCAGTACCTCAGTTGAAAATGCAGAAATCACCGGTTTTCTGTGTCGCTCGAGCTGGGAGATGGAGACTGGAGCTGTTCCCTTTCTTATTTTCATCTGCGGATATTTCCTTTGTCACCGTAAGGTTCATTGCGCTATGAAGTATCTAATTGCAGATTTCCAGAAAACTGTGTTAACAAACTGATCACTGAAGAGAAAAGTGTAACTCTGTGAGTTGCACTCACTCATGGCAATGCAGTTTCTCAGAAGGCTTCTTTCCAGTTTTGATATGAGGATATTTCCTTTTTCACCATAGCCCTCAATGAGCTCCCAAATATAACTTTGCAGAATCCAAGACAACAGTGTTAGCAAACTATTCCAGGAAGGGAAGGGTGAACTCTGTGTGATGAAGTCACACATCAGAAAGCAATCTCTCAGAAAGCTTCTCTCTAGTGATTATGTGACGATATTTCCTTTTGCAGCATGGGCCCCTATGGGCTCCCAAGTCTCATTTTCCAGAATCCACGAAAAGTGTTTGTAAACTGCTTCCTGAAGTCTAAGTTATAAGTCTGTGAGATGAACTCACAGATCAGAAAGAAGTTTCTCAGAAAGCTTCTTTCACGTTTTGAACGGATGAAATTTCCTTTATCAGCGTAGGCCTCAATGCGATCCAAAGAAGCCATTCTCAGGTTCCTCAAAGACAGTGTTAATGGACTGCTCCACGAAACATAAGTGTAACTCTGTGAGATGAATTCACACATCACCAAGAATTTTCCACGAAAGCTTCTTTGTAGTTTTCATCTGAGGATATTTCCTTTGACACCGTAAGTTTCATTGAGCTAAGAAATATCCCGAGGCAGATATCCAGAAAACTATGTTAGCAAACTAATCACTGAAGAGAAACGTGTAACTCTGTGAGTTGCATTCATACATGGCAACGCAGTTTCTCAGAGAGCTTCTCTTTAGTTATTATGTGAGTATATTTGCTTTTTTACCATAGCCCTCAATGAGCTCCCAAATATTCCTTTGCAGAATCCACGACAACAGTGTTAGGAAACTGTTTCAAGAAGGGAAGTGTGGAACTCAGTGTGATGAAGTCACACATCAGAAAGCAATCTCTCAGAAAGCTTCTCTCTCGTTATCATGTGAGGATATTTCCTTTTTCACCATGGGCCCTAAGAGCTCCATAATATCACTTTCCAGATTTCCCGAAAAGAGTGTTAGCAAACTGCTTCCTGAAGTCAAAGGTATAAGTCGGTGAGATGAACTCACAGATCAGAAAGAAGTTTCTCAGAAAGCTTCTTTCACGTTTTGAACGGATGAAATTTCCTTCATCAGCGTAGGCCTCAAGGCGATCCAAGGAAGCCCTTCTCAGGTTCCTCAAAGACAGTGTTAATGGACTGCTCCACGAAACATAAGTGTAACTCTGTGAGATGAATTCACACATCACCAAGAAGTTTCTAAGAAAGCTTCTTTCTTGTTTCATCTGTGGATATTTCCTTTCTCACCGTAAGGTTCATTACGCTATGAAGTATCTAATTGCAGATTTCCAGAAAACTGTTAACAATCTGATCACTGAAGAGAAAAGTGTAACTCTGTGAGTTGCATTCACACATGGCAATGCAGTCTCTCAGAAACCTTCTCTTTAGTTATTATGTTTGGATGTTTCCTTTTTCACCATAGCCCTCAGTGATCTCCCAAATATACCTTTGCAGAATCCACGACAACAGTGTTAGCAAACTGTTCCAAGAATGGAAGGGTGGAACTCTGTGTGATGAAGTCACACATCAGAAAGCAATCTCTCAGAAAGCTTCTCTCTAGTTATTATCTGAGGATATTTCCTTTCTCACAATGGGCCCCAATGGACTCCCAAATATCCCTTTGCAGATTCCACGACAAGTCAGGTAGCAAACTGCTTCATGAGGCCTAAGTTGTAACTCTGTGAGATGAATTCACAGATCACAAAGAAGTTTCTCAGAAAGCTTCTTTCTCATTTTTATTGGAAGATATTTCCATTGGCCCCATTGTTTTCAAAGGGATCCGGAATATCTGTTCTCAGATTCCACACAAATAGGGCTAAGCCACGGCCCCACGAAATACAGCTGTAACTTAGTGAGTTGAATTCACACATCACAAAGCGGTTTCTCAGAAAGCTTCCTACTTTAGTAAGACGAGGTTATTTGTGGTCTCGGAGCGCCACCGTGTGTCCTATTGCAGATTCTGCGACAACTCTGCTAGCAAGCTTCTCAGTGAAAACAATGATGGACATCTGTGGGCTGAATTCACCCACAACAAAGAAGTTTCTGAGAAGGCTTCTCTGCAGGTTTCTCTGAGGATAGTTCCTTATTCCCCATGCGATTCAACGATATCCAAGACATCACATCTGAGATTCCTCAAAATGAGTGCTAGGAAACTCCCCCGAGAAAGGGTGAAGTAACACTGTGAAATGAATTCACATATCACAAAGCAGTTTCTCAGAAAGCTTGACTCCGCTTTTTCTTGGAGGATACGTCTTTTCTCTTTCTATTCTTCCACGCCATCTGAAATATCACTTCTTGGAATCCACGGAAACAGTCCTTGGAATCGGCTCCAAAAACACTGGTGTAACTCTGTGAGATGAAGTCACACATCAGAAAGCAATCTCTCAGATACCTTCTGTCTAGTAATTATCTGAGGATATTTCCTTTTTCACCATGGGCCCCAATAGGCTCCCAAATATCACTTTGCAGATTCCACGAAAATAGTGTAAGCAAACTGCTTCCTGAAGTCTAAGTTATAAGTCTGTGAGATGAACTCACAGATCAGAAAGAAGTTTCTCAGAAAGCTTCTTTCACGTTTTGAACGGTTGAAATTTCCTTCATCAGCGTAGGCCTCAATGCGATCCAAGGAAGCCCTTCTCAGGTTGCTCAAAGACAGTGTTAATGGACTGCTCCATGAAACATAAGTATAACTCTGTGAGATGAATTCACACATCACCAAGAAGTTTCCAAGAAAGCTTCTTTCTAGTTTTGATCTGTGGATATTTCCTTTGTCACCGTAAGGTTCATCGCGCTATGAACTATCTAATTGCAGATTTCCAGAAAACAGTGTTAACAGACTGATCACTTAAGAGAAAAGTGTAACTCTGTGAGTTGCATTCACACATGGCAATGCACTTTCTCAGAAAGCTTCTCTTTAGTTATTATGTGGGGATGTTTCCTTTTTCACCATAGCCCTCAATGAGCTCCCAAATATACCTTTGCAGAATCCACGACAACAGTGTTAGCAAACTGTTCCAAGAAGGGAAGGGTGGAACTCTGTGTGATGAAGTCACACATCAGAAAGCAATCTCTCAGAAAGCTTCTCTCTAGTTATTATATGAGGATATTTCCTTCTTCACCATGGGCCCCTAACGGCTCCCAAATATCACTTTCCAGATTCCACGAAAAGAGTGTTCGCAAACTACTTCCTGAATTCTAAGTTATAAGTCAGTGAGATGTACACACAGATAAGAAAGAAGTTTCTCAGAAACCTTCTTTCACGTTTTGAACGGAAGAAATTTCCTTTATCAGCGTAGGCCTCAAGGCGATCCAAGGAAGCCTTTCTCAGGTTCCTCAAAGACAGTGTTAATGGACTGCTCCACGAAACATCAGTGTAACTCAGGAAGATGAATTCACACATCACCAAGAAGTTTGTAAGAAAGCTTCTTTCTACTTTTCATCTGTGGATATTTCCTTTGTCATCGTAAGGTTCATTGCGTTAAGAGGTATCCCAGGGCAGATTTCCAGACAACTTAGTTAGCAAACTGATCACTGAAGAGAAACGTGTTACTCTGTAATTCCATTCACTCATGGCAATGCAGTTTCTCAGAAGGCTTCTTTCCAGTTTTGATCTGAGGATATTTCCTCTTTCACCATACCCCTCAATGAGTTCCCAAATATAACTTTGCCGAATCCACGACCACAGTGTTAGCAATCTGTTCCAAGAAGGGAATGGTGGAACTCTGTGTGATGAAGTCACACATCAGAAAGCAATCTCTCAGAAAGCTTCTCTGTAGTTAATATGTGAGGATATTTCCTTTTTCACCATGGGCCCCTATGGGCTCCCAAATATCACTTTCTAGTATCCAAGAAAAGAGTGTTAGCAAACTGCTTCCTGAAGTCTAACTTGTAAGTGAGTGAGATGAACTCACAGATCAGAAAGAAGTTTCTCAGAAAGCTTCTTTCACGTTTTGAACGGATGAAATTTCCTTTATCAGTTTAGGCCTCAAAGCGATCAAAGGAAGCCCTTCTCAGGTTCCTCAAAGACAGTGTTAATTGACTGCTCCATGAAACATAAGTGTAACTTTGTGAGATGAATTCACACATCACCAAGAAGTTTCTAAGAAAGCTTGTTTCTAGTTTTCATCCATGGATATTTCCTTTGTTACGGTAAGGTTCACTGCGCTATGAATTATCTAATTGCATATTTCCAGAAAAATGTGTTATCAAACTGATCATTGAAGAGAAAAGTGTAACTCTGAGAGTTGCATTCACACATGGCAACGCAGTTTTTCAGAAAGCTTCTCTTTAGTTATTATGTGAGGATATTTCATTTTTCACCATAGCCCTCAAAGAGCTCCCATATATTCCTTTGCAGAATCCACGACAACAGTGTTAGGAAACTGTTCCAAGAAGGAAAGGGTGGAACTCTGTGTGATGAAGTCACACATCAGAAAGCAATCTCTCAGAAAGCTTCTCTCTAGTTATTATATGAGGATATTTCCTTTTTCACCATGGGCCCCTATGGGCTCCCAAATATCACTTTCCAGATTCCACGAAAAGAGTGTTCGCAAACTGCTTCCTGAATTCTAAGTTATAAGTCTGTGAGATGTACTCACAGATCAGAAAGAAGTTTCTCAGAAAGCTTCTTTCACGTTTTGAATGGATGAAATTTCCTTCATCAGCGTAGGTCTCAATGCGATCCAAGGAAGCCCTTCTCAGGTTCCTCAAACACAGTGTTAATGGACTGCTCCACGAAACATCAGTGTAACTCAGGAAGATGCATTCACATATCACCAAGAAGTTTCTAAGTAAGCTTCTTTCTAGTTTTCATCTGTGGATATTTCCTTTGTCATCGTAAGGTTCATTGCGCTAAGAGGTATCCCATTGCAGATTTCCAGAAAACTTAGTTAACAAAATAATCACTGAGGAGAAACGTGTAACTCTGTGAGTTGCATTCACTCATGGCAATGCATTTTCTCAGAAGGCTTCTTTCCAGTTTTGATCTGAGGATATTTCCTTTTTCACCATACCCCTCAATGAGTTCCCAAATATAACTTTGCCGAATCCACGATCACAGTGTTAGCAATCTGTTCCAAGAAGTGAACGGTGGAACTCTGTGTGATGAAGTCACACATCAGAAAGCAATCTCTCAGAAAGCTTCTCTCTAGTTAATATGTGAGGATATTTCCTTTTTCACCATGGGCCCCTATGGGCTCCCAAATATCAACTTCCAGTATCCACGAAAAGAGTGTTCGCAAACTGCTTCTTGAAGTCTAAGTTGTACGTGAGTGAGATGAACTCACAGATCAGAAAGAAGTTTCTCAGAAAGCTTCTTTCACGTTTTGAACGGATGAAATTTCCTTTATCAATTTAGGCCTCAAAGCGATCAAAGGAAGCCCTTCTCAGGTTCCTCAAAGACAGTGTTAATTGAATGCTCCATGAAACATAAGTGTAAATTTGTGAGATGAATTCACACATCACCAAGAAGTTTCTAAGACAGCCTGTTTCTAGTTTTCATCCATGGATATTTCCTTTGTTACGGTAAAGTTCATTGCGCTATGAAGTATCTAATTGCATATTTCCAGAAAACTGTGTTATCAAACTGATCACTGAAGAGAAAAGTGTAACTCTGAGAGTTGCATTCACACATGGCAAGGCAGTTTTTAAGAAAGCTTCTCTTTAGTTATTATGTGAGGATACTTCCTTTTTCAACATAGCCCTCAATGAGCTCCCAAATATACCTCTGCAGAATCCAAGACAACAGTGTTAGCAAACTGCTCCAAGAAGGGAAGTGTGGAACTCTGTGTGATGAAGTCACACATCAGAAATAATCTCTCAGAAAGCTTCTCTCTAGTTATTTTGTGAAGATATTTCCTTTTTCACCATGTGCATCTATGGGCTCCCAAATATCACTTCTCAGATTCCACGAAAAGAGTGTTAGCAAACTGCTTCCTGAAGTCTAAGTTATAAGTGTGTGAGATGAACTCACAGATCAGAAAGAAGTTTCTCAGAAAGGTTCTTTCACGTTTTGAACGGATGAAATTTCCTTTATCAGCGTAGGCCTCAATGTGGTCCAAAGAAGCCCTTCTCAGGTTCCTGAAAGACAGTGTCAGTGGACTGCTCCATGAAACATAAGTGTAACTCTGTGAGATGAATTCACACATCACCAAGAAGTTTCTATGAAAGCTTCTTTCTAGTATTCGTCTGAGGATATTTCCTTTGTCACCGTAAACTTCATTTCGCTAAGAGGTATCCCATTGCAGATTTCCAGAAAACGTAGTTAGCAAACTGATCACTGAAGAGAAAAGTGTAACTCTGTGAGTTGCATTCACTCATGGCAATGCAGTTTCTCAGAAGGCTTCTTTCCAGTTTTGATCTGAGGATATTTCCTTTTTCACCAGAGCCCTCAATCAGCTCCCAAATATAACCTTGTAGAATAAACGACAACAGTGTTAGACAACTATTCCAATGCGGGAATTGTGGAACTCTGTGTGATGAAGTCACACATCAGAAAGCAATCTCTCAGAAAGCTTCTCTCTAGTTATTATGTGAGGATATTTCCTTTTTCAACATGGGCCCCCATGGGATCCCATATATCACTTTAAAGAATCCACGAGTAGAGTGTTCACAAACTGCTTAATGAAGTCTAAATTATAAGTCTGTGAGATGAACACACAGATCAGAAAAACTTTCTCAGAAAGCTTCTTTCACGTTTTGAACGGATGAAATTTCCTTTATCACTGTAGGCCTCAATGCGATCCAAGGAAACCCTTCTCAGTTTCCTCAAGGCAGTTTTATTGGACTGCTCCAATAAACATAAGTGTAACTCTGTGAGATGAATTCACACATCACCAAGAAGTTTCTAGGAAAGCTTCTTTCTACTGTTCATCTGAAGATATTTCCTTTGTCACCATAAGCTTCATTTCGCTAAGAGTATCCCATTGCAGATTTCCCGAAAACTTAGTTAGCAAACTGATCACTGAAGAGAAACGTGTAACTCTTTGAGTTGCATTCACTCATGGCAATGCCGTTTCCCAGAAGACTTCTTTCCAGTTTTGATCTGAGGATACTTCCTTTTTCACCATAGCCCTCAATCAGCCCCCAAATATAACTTTGCGGAATCCACGACAACAGTGTTAGCAAACTGTTCCAAGAAGGGAAGGGTGGAACTCTATGTGATGAAGTCACACATCAGAAAGCAATCTCTCAGAAAGCTTCTCTCTAGTTATTATGTGAGGATATTTCCTTTTTCACCATGGGCCCCTATGGGCTCCCAAATATGACTTTCCAGAATCCACGAAAAGAGTGTTAGCAAACTGCTTCCTGAAGTATAAGCTATAAGTCTGTGAGATGAATTCACAGATCAGAAAGAAGTTTCTCAGAAAGCTTCTTTCAGATTTTGAACGGATGAAATTTCCTTTATCAGCGTAGGCCTCCATACGATCCAAGGAAGCCCGTCTCAGTTTCCTGAAAGACAGTGTTAATGGACTGCTACACGAATCATAAATGTATCTCTGTGAGATGAATTCACTCATCACCAAGAAGTTTCTAAGAAAGTTTCCTTCTCATTTTCATCTGTGGATATTTCCTTTGTCACCGTAAGGCTCATTGCGCTGTGAAGTATCTAATTGCAGATTTTCAGAAAACTGTGTTAACAAACTGATCACTGAAGGGAAACGTGTAACTCTGTGAGTTGCATTCACTCATGGCAATGCAGTTTCTCAGAAAGCTTCTCTATAGTTATTATGTGAGGATATTTCCTTTTTCACCATAGCCCTCAAAGAGCTCCCAAATATTCCTTTGCAGAATCCACGACAACAGTGTTAGGAAACTGGTCCAAGAAGGAAAGTGTGGAACTCTGTGTGATGAAGTCACACATCAGAAAGCAATCTCTCAGAAAGCTTCTCTCTAGTTATTATATGATGATATTTCCTTTTTCACCATGGGCCCCTATGGGCTCCCAAATATCACTTTCCAGTTTCCACGAAAACAGTGTTCGCAAACTGCTTCCTGAAGTCAACGTTATAAGTCTGTGAGATGTACTCACAGATCAGAAAGAAGTTTCTCAGAAACCTTCTTTCACGTTTTGAACGGAAGAAATTTCCTTTATCAACGTAGGCCTCAATGCGATCCAAGGAAGCCCTTCTAAGTTTCCTCAAAGACAGTGTTAATGGGCTGCTCCACGAAACATCAGTGTAACTCAGGAAGATGAATTCACACATCACCAAGAAGTTTCTAAGAAAGCTTCTTTCTAGTTTTCATCTGTGGATATTTCCTTTGTCATCATAAGGTTCATTGCGCTAAGAGGTATCCCATTGCAGATTTCCAGACAACTTAGTTTGCAGACTGATCACTGAAGAGAAACGTGTACCTCTTTGAGTTGCATTCACTCATGGCAATGCAGTTTCTCAGAAGGCTTCTTTCCAGTTTTGATCTGAGGATATTTCCTTTTTCACCATACCCCTCAATGAGTTCCCAAATATAACTATGACGAATCCACGACCACAGTGTTAGCAATCTGTTCCAAGAAGGGAACGGTTGAACTCTGTGTGATGAAGTCACACATCAGAAAGCAATCTCTCAGAAAGCTTCTCTCTAGTTAATATGTGAGGATATTTCCTTTTTCACCATGGGACCCTAAGGGCTCCCAAATATCACTTTCCAGTATCCACGAAAAGAGTGTTAGCAAACTGCTTCCTGAAGTCTAAGTTATAAGTGAGTGAGATGAACTCACAGATCAGAAAGAAGTGTCTCAGAAAGCTTCTTTCACGTTTTGAACAGATGAAATTTCCTTTATCAGTGTAGGCCTCAAAGCGATCAAAGGAAGCCCTTCTCAGGTTCCTCAAAGACAGTGTTAATTGACTGCTGCATGAAACATAAGTGTAACTTTGTGAGATGAATTCACACATCACCAAGAAGTTTCTAAGAAAGCTTGTTTCTAGTTTTCATCCATGGATATTTCCTTTGTCACGGTAAAGTTCATTGCCCTATGAAGTATCTAATTGCACATTTCCAGAAAACTGTGTGATCAAACTGATCACTGAAGATCAAAGTATAACTCTGAGAGTTGCATTCACACATGGCAACGCAGTTTTTCAGAAAGCTTCTCTTTAGTTATTATGTGAGGATACTTCCTTTTTCACCATAGCCCTCAATGAGCTCCCAAATATACCTCTGCAGAATCCAAGACAACAGTGTTAGCAAACTGCTCCAAGAAGGAAAGTGTGGAATTCTGTGTGATGAAGTCACACATCAGAAAGCAATCTCTCAGAAAGCTTCTCTCTAGTTATTATGTGAGGATACTTCCTTTTTCAACATGGGCCTCTATGGGCTCCCAAATATCACTTTCCAGATTCCACGAAAAGAGTGTTCGCAAACTGCTTCCTGAATTCTAAGTTATAAGTCTGTGAGATGAACTCACAGATCAGAAAGAAGTTTCTCAGAAAGCTTCTTTCACGTTTTGAAAGGGTGAAATTCCCTTTATCAGCATATTCCTCAATACGATCTAAGGAATCCCTTCTGAGTTTCGTCAAAGACAGTGAAATTGGACTGTTCCCCGAAACATAAGTGTAAATCTGGAAGATGAATTCACCCATCACCAAGAAGTTTCTAAGAAAGTTTCTTTCTAGTTTTCATCTGTGGATATTTCCTTTGTCACCGTAAGGTTCATTGCGCTATGATGTTTCTGATTGCAGATTTACAGAAAACTGTGTTAACAAACTGATCACTGAAGACAAACTTGTAATTCTGTGAGTTGCATTCACTCATGGCAGCGCAGTTTCTCAGACAGCTTCTTTTTAGTTATGATGTGAGGATATTTCCTTTTTCACCATAGCCCTCTATGAGCTCCCAAATATACCTCTGCAGAATCAACGACAACAGTGTTAGCAAACTGTTCCAAGAAAGGAAGGGTGGAACTCTGTGTGATGAAGTCACACATCAGAAAGCAATCTCTCAGAAAGCTTCTCTCTAGTTATTATGTGAGGATATTTCCTTTTTCAACATGGGCCCCTATGGGATCCCATATATCACTTTCCAGAATCCACGAAAAGAGTGTTCACAAACTGCTTAATGAAGTCTAAGTTATAAGTCTGTGAGATGAACTCACAGATCAGAAAGTAGCTAATCAGAAACCTTCTTTCCCATTTTTCACGGATGAAATTTCCTTTATCAGCGTAGGCCTCCATGCGAACCAAGGAAACCCTTCTCAGGTTCCTGAAAGACAGTGTTAAAGGTCTGCTCCAAGAAACATAAGTGTATCTCTGTGAAATGAATTCACTCATTACCACGAAGTTTCAAAGAAAGCTTCTTTCTAGTTTTCATCTGTGGATATTTCCTTTGTCACCGTAGGGTTCATTGAGCTATGAAGTATGTAATTGCAGATTTCCAGAAAACTGTGTTAGCAAACTGATCACTGAAGAGTAATGTGTAACTCTGTGAGTTGCATTCACACATGGTAATGCAGTTTCTCAGAAAGCTTCTCTTTTGTTGTTTTGTGAGTATATTTCCTTTTTCACCATAGCCCTCAATGAGATCCCAATATAACTTTGCAGAATCCACGAAAAGAGTGTTCGTAATCTGCTTCCTGAAGTCTACGTTATACGTCTGTGAGATGAACTCACAGATCAGAAAGAAGTTTCTCAGAAAGCTTCTTTCACTTTTTGAATGGATGAAATTTCCTTCATCAGCGTAGGCCTCAATGCTATCCAAGGAAGCCCTTCTCAGGGTCCTCAAAGACAGTGTTAATGGACTGCTCCATGAAAAATAATTGTAACTCTGTGACATGAATTCTCACACCACCAAGAAGTTTCTAAGAAAGCTTCTTTCTAGTTTTCATCTGTGGATAGTTCCTTTGTCATCGTAAGGTTTATTGCACTATGAAGTATCTAATTGCAGATTTCCAGAAAACTGTGTTAACTAACTGATCGCTGAAGAGAAACTTGTAACTCTGAGTTGCATTCACACATGTCAATGCAGTTTTTCAAAAAGCTTATCTTTAGTTATTACGTGAGGATATTTCCCTTTTCTCCATAGCCCTCAATGAGCTACCAAATATTCCTTTGCAGAATCCATGACAACAGTGTTAGCAAACTGTTCCAAGAAGGGAAGGGTGGAACTCTGTGTGATGAAGTCACACCTCCGAAAGCAATCTCGCAGATAGCTTCTCTCTAGTTTTTTGTGAGGATATTTCCTTTTTCACCATGCACCCCGATGGGCTCCCATATATCACTTTCCAGACTCCTCGAATAAGTGATAGGAACCTTCTCCCTGAAGTCTAAGTTATAAGACTGTGAGAAGAACTCACAGATCAGAAAGAAGTTTCTCAGAAATCTTCCTTCAGGTTTTGAACGGATGAAATTTCCTTTATCAGCGTAGGCCTCAATGCGATCCAAGGAAGCCCTTCTCAGGTTCCTCAAAGACAGTGTTAATGGAGTGTTCCACGAAACATAAGTGTAACTCTGTGAGATGAATTCACACATCAACAAGAAGTTTCTAAAAAGCTTCTTTCTAGTTTTCATCTGTGGATATTTCCTTTATCACCGTAAAGGTCATTGCACTATGAAGTATCTAATTGCAGATTTCCAGAAAAATGTGTTAACAAACTGATCACTGAAGAGAAACCTGTAACTCTGTGAGTTGCATTTACACATGGCAACGTAGTTTCTCAGAAAGCTTCTCTGTAGTTACTATATTAGTATATTACCTTTTTCACAGTAGCCTTCAATGAGCTCCCAAATATACTTCTGCAGAATCCATGACAACAGTGTTAGCAAACTGTTCCAAGAAGGGAAGTGTGGAACTGTGTGTGATAAATCACACATCAGAAAGCAATGTGTCAGAAACCTTCTCTCTAGTTATTATTTGAGGATATTTCCTTTTTCACCATGGGCCCCTATTTTCTCCCAAATATCACTTTCCAGATTCCACGAAAAGAGTGTTAGCGAACTGCTTCCTGATGTCTAAGTTATAAGTCTGTGAGAAGAACTCACAGATCAGAAGGAAGTTTCTCAGAAAACTTCTTTCACGTTTTGAACGGTTGAAATTTCCTTTATCAGCGTAGGCCTCTATGTGATCCAAAGAAGCCCTTCTCAGGTTCCTCAAAGACAGTGTTAATGGACTGCTCCAAGAAACATAAGTGTAACTTTGTGAGATGAATTCACACATCACCAAGAAGTTTCTAGGAAAGCTTCTTTCTAGTTTTCATCTGAGTATATTTCCTTTGTCACCATAAGCTTCATTGCGCTAAGAGCTATCCCATTGCAGATTTCCAGAAAACTTAGTTAGCAAACAGATCACTGAAGAGAAACGTGTAACTCTATGAGTTGCATTCACTCATGGCAATGCAGTTTCTCAGAATGCTTCTTTCCAGTTTTAATCGGAGGATATTTCCTTTCACCATAGACCTCAATGAGCTCCGAAATATAACTTTGCAGAATCCACGACAACAGTGTTAGCAAACTGCTCCAAGAAGGGAAGGGTGGAACTCTGTGTGATGAAGTCACACATGAGGAAGCAATCTCTCAGATGGCTTCCCTCTAGTTATTATGTGGGGATATTTCCCTTTTCACCATGGGCACCTATGGGCTCCCAAATATCACTTTCCATAGTCCACGAAAAGAGTGTTAGCAAACTGCTTCCTGAAGTCTAGGTCATGAGTCTGTGAGATGAACTCACAGATCAGTAAGAAGTTTCTTAGAAAGCTTTTTTCACGTTTTGAACGGATGAAATAACTTTTATCAGCATAGCCCTCTAAGCGATCCAAGGAAACCCTTCTTAGGTTCCTCAAAGACAGTGTTAATGGACTGCTCCACGAGACTTAAGTGTAACTCTGTGAGATGAATTCACACATCACCAAGAAGTTTCTAAGAAAGCTTCTTTCTAGTTTTCATCTGAGGATATTTCCTTTGTCACCGTAAGTTTCATTGCACCATGAAGTATCTAATTGCAGATTTCCAAAAAACTGTTTTAACAAACTGATCACTTAAGAGAAACGTGTAACTCTGTGAGTTGCATTCACACATGGCAACGCAGTTTCTCAGAAAGCTTCTCTTTTGCTACTATGTAAGTATATTTCCTTTTTCACCGTAGCCCTCAATGAGCTCCCAAATATACTTCTGCAGAATCCACGAAAACAGTGTTAGCAATCTGTTAAAAGAAGGGAAGTGTGAAACTGTGTGTGATGAAGTCACACATTAGAAAGCAATCTCTCAGAAAGCTTCTCTCTAGTTATTATGTGAGGATATTTTCTTTTTCACCATGGGCCCCTATGGGCTCCCAAATATCACTTTCCAGATTCCACGAAAAGGGTGTTAGCAAACTGCTTCCTGAAGTCTGAGTTATAAACCTGTCAGATGAACTCACAGATCAAAAAGCAGCTTCTCAGAAAGCTTCTTTCACGTTTTGAACAGATGAAATTTTCTATATCAGCGTAGGCCTCAATGTGATCCAAGAAGCCCTTCTCAGGTTCCTCAAAGACAGTGTTAATGGACTGCTCCACGAAACATAAGTGTAACTCTGTGAGATGAATTCACACATCACCAAGAAGTTTCTAGGAAAGCTTCTTTCTAGTTTTCATCTGAGGATATTTCCTTTGTCAGCGTAAGTATCATTGCGCCATGAAGTATGCAATTGCAGATTTCCAGAAAACTGTGTTAGCAAACTGATCACTGAAGAGAAACCTGTAACTCGCTGAGTTGCATTCACACATCCCAATGCAGTTTCTCTGAAAGCTTCTCTCTAGTTATTATGTGAGTATGTTTCCCTTTTCACCATAGCCCTCAATGAGCTCCCAAATATACGTCTGCAGGTTCCACGACAACAGTGTTAGCAAGGTGTTCCAAGAAGGGAAGGGTGGAACTCTGTGTGATTAAGTCACACATCAGAAAGCAATCTCTCAGAAAACTTCTCTCTAGTTATTATGTGAGGATATTTCCTTCTTCACTTTGGGCCCCTATGGGCTCCCTAATATCACTTTCCAGATTCCACGAAAAGAGTGTTAGCAAACTGCTTCCTGAATTCTAAGTTATAAATCTGTGAGATGAAATCACAAATCAGAAAGAAGTTTCACAGAAACCTTCTTTCACGTTTTGAACGGTTGAAATTTCCTTCATCAGCGTAGGCCTCAATGCGATCCAAGGAAGCCCTTCTCAGGTTCCTCAAACACAGTGTTAATGGACTGCTCCACGAAACATCAGTGTAACTCAGGAAGATGCATTCACACATCACCAAGAAGTTTCTAAGAAAGCTTCTTTCTAGTTTTCATCTGTGGATATTTCCTTTGTCATCGTAAGGTTCATTGCGCTAAGAGGTATCCCATTGCCGATTTCCAGAAAACTTAGTTAACAAAATGATCACTGAAGAGAAACGTGTAACTCTGTGAGTTGCATTCACTCATGGCAATGCATTTTCTCAGAAGGCTTCTTTCCAGTTTTGATCTGAGGATATTTCCTTTTTCACCATACCCCTCAATGAGTTCCCAAATATAACTTTGCCGAATCCACGACCACAGTGTTAGGAATCTGTTCCAAGAAGGGAACGGTGGAACTCTGTGTGATGAAGTCACACATCAGAAAGCAATCTCTCAGAAAGCTTCTCTCTAGTTAATATGTGAGGATATTTCCTTTTTCACCATGGGCCCCTATGGGCTCCCAAATATCACTTTCCAGTATCCAAGAAAAGAGTGTTAGCAAACTGCTTCCTGAAGTCTAAGTTGTAAGTGAGTGAGATGAACTCACAGATCAGAAAGAAGTTTCTCAGAAAGCTTCTTTCACGTTTTCAACGGATGAAATTTCCTTTATCAGTTTAGGCCTCAAAGCGATCAAAGGAAGCCCTTCTCAGGTTCCTCAAAGACAGTGTTAATTGACTGCTCCATGAAACATAAGTGTAACTTTGTGAGATGAATTCACACATCACCAAAAAGTTTCTAGGAAAGTTTCTTTCTAGTTTTCATCTGAGGATATTTCCTTTGTCAGCGTAAGTATCATTGCGCCATGAAGTATGCAATTGCAGATTTCCAGAAAACTGTGTTTGCAAACTGATCACTGAAGAGAAACCTGTAACTCGCTGAGTTGCATTCACACATCCCAATGCAGTTTCTCAGAAAGCTTCTCTCTAGTTATTATGTGAGTATATTTCCCTTTTCACCATAGCCCTCAATGAGCTCCCAAATATACGTCTGCAGGATCCACGACAACAGTGTTAGGAAACTGTTCCAAGAAGGGAAGGGTGGAACTCTGTGTGATTAAGTCACACACCAGAAAGCAATCTCTCAGAAAACTTCTCTCTAGTTATTATGTGAGGATATTTCCTTCTTCACCTTAGGCCCCTATGGGCTCCCTAATATCACTTTCCAGATTCCACGAAAAGAGTGTTACCAAACTGCTTCCTGAAATCTAAGTTATAAGTCTGTGATATGACCTCACAGATCAGAAAAAGTTTCTTAGAAAGCCTCTTTCACGTTTTGAACGGATGAAATTTCCTTCATCAGCGTAGGCCTCAATGCGGTTCAAGGAAGCCCTTCTCAGTTTCCTCAAAGACAGTGTTAATGGACTGCTCCAAGAAACATAAGTGTAACCCTGTGAGATGAATTCACACATCACCAAGTCGTTTCAAGGAAAGCTGCTTTCTAGTTTTCGTCTGAGGATATATCCTTTGTCACTGTAAGCTTCATTTTGCTAAGAGGTATCCCATTGCAGATTTCCAGAAAACGTAGTTAGCAAACTGATTACTGAAGAGAAACGTGTAACTCCGTGAGGTGCATTCACACATGGCAATGCAGTTTCTCAGAAAGCTTCTCTTTAGTTATTATATGAGGATATTTCCTTTTTCACCATAGCCCTCAAAGAGCTCCCAAATATACCTTTGCAGAATCCAAACAACAGTGTTAGCAAACTGTTCCAAAAAGGGAAGGGTGGAACTCTGTGTGATGAAGTCACACATCAGAAAGCCATCTCTCAGAAAGCTTCTCTCTAGTTGTTATGTAGGGATATTTCCTTTTTCACCATGGGCCCCTATGGGCTTCCAAATATCACTTTCCAGATTCCACGAAAAGAGTGTTCGCAAACTGCTTCCTGAATTCTAAGTTTTAAATCTGTGAGATGAAGTCACAAATCAGAAAGAAGTTTCTCAGAAACCTTCTTTCACCTTTTGAACGGTTGAAATTTCCTTCATCAGCATAGGCCTCAATGCGATCCAAGGAAGCCCTTCTCAGGTTCCTCAAAGACAGTGTTAATGGACTGCTCCACGACACATCAGTGTAACTCAGGAAGATGCATTCACACATCACCAAGAAGTTTCTATGAAAGCTTCTTTCTAGTTTTCATCTGTGGATATTTCCTTTGTCATCGTAAGGTTCATTGCGCTAAGAGGTATCCCATTGCCGATTTCCAGAAAACTTAGTTAACAAAATGATCACTGAGGAGAAACGTGTAACTCTGTGAGTTGCATTCACTCATGGCAATGCATTTTCTCAGAAGGCTTCTTTCCAGTTTTGATCTGAGGATATTTCCTTTTTCACCATACCTCTCAATGAGTTCCCAAATATAACTTTGCCGAATCCACGACCACAGTGTTAGGAATCTGTTCCAAGAAGGGAACGGTGGAACTCTGTGTGATGAAGTCACACATCAGAAAGCAATCTCTCAGAAAGCTTCTCTCTAGTTAATATGTGAGGATATTTCCTTTTTCACCATGGGCCCCTATGGGTTCCCAAATATCACTTTCCAGTATCCAAGAAAAGAGTGTTAGCAAACTGCTTCCTGAAGTCTAAGTTGTAAGTGAGTGAGATGAACTCACAGATCAGAAAGAAGTTTCTCAGAAAGCTTCTTTCACGTTTTCAAAGGATGAAATTTCCTTTATCAGTTTAGGCCTCAAAGCGATCAAAGGAAGCCCTTCTCAGGTTCCTCAAAGACAGTGTTAATTGACTGCTCCATGAAACATAAGTGTAACTTTGTGAGATGAATTCACACATCACCAAGAAGTTTCTAGGAAAGCTTGTTTCTAGTTTTCATCCATGGATATTTCCTTTGTTACGGTAAAGTTCATTGCGCTATGAAGTATCTAAATGTAGATTTCCCAAAACTGTGTTAACAAACTGATCACTGAAAAGAAACGTGTAACTCTGTGAGTTGCATTCATACATGGCAACGCAGTTTCTCAGAAGGCTTCTCTCTAGTTATTATGTGAGGATAATTCCTTTTTCACCATGGGCCTCTAGGGGCTCCGAAATATCACTTTCCAGAATCCACGAAAAGAGTGTTAGCAAACTGCTTCCTGAAGTCTAAGTTATAAGTCTGTGAGATGAACTCCCAGATCAGAAAGAAGTTTCTCAGAAACCTTCCTTCTCGTTTTGAACTGATGAAATTTCCTTTATCAGCATAGGCCATAATACTATCCAAAGAAGCCCTTCTCAGGTTCCTCAAAGACAGTGTTAATTTACTGCTCCACGAAACATAAATGTATCCCTGTGAGATGAATTCACACGTCACCAAGAAATTTCCAAGAAAGCTTCTTTCAGGTTTTCATCTGAGGATATTTCCTTTGACACAGTAAGCTTCCTTGTGCTATTAAATATCTAATTGCACATTTCCGGAAAACTTAGCAAACTGATCAGTGAAGAGAAACGTGTAACTCTGTGAGTTGCATTCACTCATGGCAGTTCAGTTTCTCAGAAAGCTTCTCTTTAGTTATCATGGGAGGATATTTCCTTTTTCACCATAGCCCTCAATGAGCTCCCAAATATTCCTTTGCAGAATCCACGACAACAGTGTTAGGAAACTGTTTCAAGAAGGGATGGGTGGAACTCAGTGTGATGAAGTCACACATCAGAAAGCAATCTCTCAGAAAGCTTCTCTCTCGTTATCATGTGAGGATATTTCCTTTTTCACCATGGGCCCTAAGGGCTCCCAAATCTCACTTTCCAGATTCAACGAAAAGACTGTTACCAAACTGCTTCCTGAAGTCTAAGTTATAAGTCTGTGAGATGAACTCACAGATCAGGAAGACGTTTCTCAGACAATTTCTTTCAAGTTTTGAATGGATGTAATTTCCTTTATCAGCGTAGGCCTCAATGCGGTCCAAGGAAGCCCTTCTCAGTTTCCTCAAAGACAGTGTTAATGGACTGCTCCAAGAAACATAAGTGTAACTCTGTGAGATGAATTCACACATCACCAAGAAGTTTCTAAGAAAGCTTTTTTCTAGTTTTCATGTGTGGATATTTCCTTTGTCACCATAAGCTTCATTGCGCTAATAGGTATCCCATTGCAGACTTCCAGAAAACTTAGTTAGCAAACAGATCACTATAAAGAAAGTGTAACTCAGTGAGTTGCATTCACTCATGGCAACGCAGTTTTTCCGAAAGCTTCTCTTTAGTTATTATCTGAGTATATTTCCTTTTTCACCATAGCCCTCAATGAGCTCCCAAAAATAACTTTGCCAATCCACAACAACAGTGTTAGCAAACTGTTCCAAGAAGGCAAGGGTGAACTCTGTGAGTTGAAGTCACACATCAGAAAGCAATCTCTCAGAAAGCTTCTCTCTAGTTATTATGTGAGATTATTTCCCTTTTCACCATGGGCCCCAATGGGCTCCCATATATCACTTTCCAGATTCCACGATAAGAGTGTTCGCAAACTGTTTAATGAAGTCTAAGTTAGAAGTATGCGAGACGAACTCACCGAGCTGAAAGAAGTTTCTCCGAATGCTTCTTTCACGTTTTGAACGGATGAAATTTCCTTTATCAGCGTAGGCCTCAATGCGATAAAACGAAGCCCTTCTCAGGTTCCTCAAAGACAGTGTTAACGGACTGCTCCACGAAACGTAAGTGTAACTTTGTGAAATGAATTCACACATCACCAAGAAGTTTATAAGAAATCTTGCTTCTAGTTTTCATCTGAGGATATTTCCTTTGTCACCGTAATCTTCATTGCGATAAGAGATATCCCATTGCAGATTTCCAGAAAACTGAGTTAGCAAACTGATCACTGAAGAGAAACGTGTAACTCTGTGAGTTGTATTCACTCATGGCAATGCAGGTTTTCAGAAGGCTTCTTTCCAGTTTTGATCTGAGGATATTTCCTTTTTCACCGTAGATCTCAATGAGCTCCCCAATATTCCTTTGCAGAATCCACGACAACAGTGGTAGCAAACTGTTCCAAGAAGGGAAGGCTGGAAATCTGTGTGATGAAGTCACACATCAGAAAGCAATCTCTCTAGTTATTATGAGAGAATATTTCCTTTTTCACCATGGGCCCCTATGGGCTCCCAAATATCCCTTTCCAGAATCCACGAAAAGAGTGTTCGCAAACTGCTTCCTGAAGTCTAAGTTATAAGTCTGTGAGATGAACTCACAGATCAGAAAGAGGATTCTCAGAAAGCTTCTTTTACGTTTTGAACGGATGAAATTTCCTTTATCAGCGTAGGCCTCAATGCGATCAAAGGAAGCCCTTCTCAGGTTCCTCATAGACAGTGTTAATGCACTGCTCCACGACACATAAATGTAACTCTGTGAGATGAATTCACACATCACCAAGAAGTTTCTAAGAAAGCTTCTTTGTAGTTTTCATCTGTGGATATTTCCTTTGTCACCGTAAGGTCCTTTGCCCTATGAAGTATCTAATTGCAGATTTCCAGAAAACTCTGTTAACAAACTGATGACTGAAGAGAAACGTGTAACTCTGTGAGTTGCATTCACACAAGGCAACGCATTTTCTCAGAAAGCTTCTCTTTAGTTATTATGTGAGGATATTTCCATTATCACCATAGCCCTCAATGAGCTCCCAAATATACCTCTGCAGTATCCTCGATAAAGTCGTTAGCAAACTGTTCCAAAAAGGGAAGGGTGGAACTCTGTGTGATGAAGTTATGCATCAGAAAGCAATCTCTCAGAAAGCTTCTCTCTAGTTATTATGTGAGGATATTTGCTTTTTCACCTTGGGCCCCTATGGGCTTTCAAACATCACTTTCCAGATTCCACGAAAGGAGAGTCAGCAAACTGCTTGCTGAAGTCTAAGTTATAAGTCTGTGAGATGAACTCACAGACCAGAAAGAAGATTCTCGGAAAGCGTCTTTCACATTTTGAACAGATGAGATTTCCTTTATCAGCGTAGACCTCAATGCGATCCAAGGAAGCGCTTTTCAGGTTCCTCAAAGACCCTGTTAATGGACTGCTCCACGAAACATAAGTGTAACTCTGGAAGATGAATTCACACTTCACCAAAAAGTTTCTAGGAAAGCTTCTTTCTACTTTTCATCTGTGGATATTTCCTTTGTCACCATAAGCTTCATTGCGCTAAGAGGTATCCTATTGCAGATGTTCTTAAAACTTAGTTAGCAAACTGATCACTGAAGCGAAACGTGTAACTATGTGAGTTGCATTCACACATCTCAACGCAGTTTCTCAGAAAGCGTCTCTTTAGTTATTATGTGAGGATATTTCCTTTTTCACCATAGCCCTCAATGAGCTCCCAAATATACCTCTGCAGAATCCACGACAACAGTGTTAGTAAACTGACCTAGGAAGGGAAGGGTGGAACGCTGTGTGTTGAAGTCACACATCAGAAAGCAATCTCTCAGAAAGCTTCTCTCCCTTTATTATGTGAGGATATTTCCTTTTTCACCATGGGCCCCTAGAGACTCCCAATATCTCTTTCCAGAATCCACGAAAAGAGTCTTAGCAAACTGCTTCCTGAAGTCTAAGTTATAAGTGTGTGAGAGGAACTCACAGATGAGACAGAAGTTTCGCAGAAAGGTTCTTTCACGTTTTGAACGGATGAAATTTCCTTTATCAACGTAGGCCTCAATGCGATCCAAAGAAGCCCTTCTCATGTTCCACAAAGACAGTGTTAATGGACTTCTCCACGAAACATAAGTGTAACTCTGGAAGATGAATTCACACATCAACAAGAAGTTTCTAAGAAAGTTTCCTTCTAGTTTTCATTTGTGGATATTTCCTTTATCACCGTAAGGGTCATTGCTCTATGAAGTATCTAATTGCAGATATCCAGAAAACTGTGTTAACAAACTGATCACTGAAGAGAAACGTGTAACTCTGTGAGTTGCATTCACATATGGCAACGCAGTTTCTCAGAACACTTCTCTTTAGTTATTATGTGAGGATATTTCCTTTTTCACCACGGCCCCCAATGGGCTCCTAAATATCACTTTCCAAATTCCACGAAAGGAGTGTTAGCAAACTGCTTCCCTAAGTCTAAGTTATAAGTCTGTGAGATGAACTCACAGATCAGAAAGAAGTTTCTCAGAAAACTTCTTTCACGTTTTGAACGGATGAAATTTCCTTTATCAGTGTAGGCCTCAATGCTATCCAAAGAAGCCCTCCTCAGGTTACTCAAAGACAGTGTTAATGGACTGCTGCACGAAACATCAGTGTAACTTTGTGAGATGAATTCACACATCAACAAGAAGTTTCTAAGAAAGCTTCCTTCCTGTTTTCATCTGAGGATATTTCCTTTGTCACCATAATCTTCATTGCGATAAGAGTTATCCCATTGCAGATTTCCAGAAAACGTAGTTAGCAAACTGATCACTGAAGAGAAACCTGTTACTCTGTGAGTTGCATTCACACACGGCAACGCAGTTTCTCAGAAAGCTTCTCTCTAATTATTATGTGAGGATATTTCCTTTTTCACAATGGGCCCCAATGGGCTCCCAAATATCACTTTCCAGATTCCACGAAAAGATTGTTCACCAACTTCTTCCTGAAGTCTAAGTTATAAGTCTGTGAGATGAAGTCACAGATCAGAAAGAAGTTTCTCAGAAAGCTTGTTTCACGTTTTGAACGGATGAAATATCCCTTATCATAGTAGGCCTCAATGCTATCCAAAGAAGCCCTTCTGTGGTTCCTCAAAGACAGTGTTAATGACTGCTCCACGAAAAATAAGTGTAACACTGTGAGATGAATTCACACATCATCAAGAACTTTCTAGGACAGCTTCTTTCTACTTTTCATTTGAGGATATTTCCTTTGTCACCACAAGCTTCATTGTGATAAGAGGTATCCCATTGCAGATTTCCAGAAATCTTAGTTAGCAAACTGATCACTGAAGAGAAACGTGTAACCCTGTGAGTTGCATTTACTCATGGCAATGCAGTTTCTCAGAAAGCGTCTCTTTAGTTATTATGTGAGGATAATTCCTTTTTCACCCTAGCCCTCAATGAGCTTCCAAATATACCTTTTCAGAATCCACAACAACAGTGTTAGCAAACTGTTCCAAGTAGGGAAATGTGAAACTCTGTGTGATGAGGTCACATATCAGAAAGCAATCTCTCAGAAAGCTTCTGTCTGGTTATTATGTGAGGATAATTCCTTTTTCACCATGGGCCCCAATGCGCTCCCAAATATCAGTTTCCAGATTACACGAAAACAGTGTTCGACAACTGCTTCCTGAATTCTTAGTTATACGTCTGTGAGAAGAACTCACAGATCAGAAAAAAGTTTCTCAGAAAGCTTCTTTCCCATTTAGAACGGAAGAAATTTCCTTTATCAGCGTAGGCCTCAATGCGATCCAAGGAAGCCCTTCTCATGTTCCTCAAAGACAGTGTTAATGGACTACTCCACGAAACATAAGTGTAAGTCTGGAAGACGAATTCACACATCACCAAGAAGTTTCTAAGAAAGCTTCTTTCTAGTTTTCATCTGAGGATGTTACCGTTGTCACCATAAGCTTCATTGCACTAAGAGGTATCCCATTGCAGATTTCCAGAAAACTTAGTTAGCAAAATGATCACTAAAAAGATACGTGTAACCCTGTGAGTTGCATTCACTCATGGCAATGCAGTTTCTCAAAAGGCGTCTCTTTAATTATTATGTGAGTATATATCCTTTTTCACCATAGCCCTCAATGAGCTCCCAAATATTCCTTTGAAAAATCCACGACAACAGTGTTAGCAAACTGTTCCAAGAAGGGAAGGGTGGAACTCTGTATGATGAAGTCACACATCAGAAAGCAATCTCTCAGAAAGCTTCTCTCTAGTTATTATTTGAGGATATTTCCTTTTTCACCATAGCCCTCAATGACCTCCCAAATATACCTTTGCAGAATCCACGACAACAGTGTTAGTCAACTTTTCCAAGAAGGGAAAGATGGAACTCAGTGTGATGAAGTCTCACATCAGAAAGCAATCTCGCAGAAAGCTTGTCTCTAGTTATTATGTGAGGATATTTCTTTTTTCACCATGGTCCCCTATGGCCTCCCAAATATCACTTTCCAGATTCCACGATAAGAGTGTTAGCAAACTGCTTCCTGAAGTCTAAGTTATAAGTCTGTGAAATGAAATCACAGATCAGAAAGAAGTTTCTCAGAAAGCATCTTTCACTTTTTGAACTGGTGAAATTTCCTTTATCAGCGTAGACCTCAACGCAATCCAAAGAAGCCCTTCTCAATTTCCTCAAAGACAGTGTTAATGGACTGCTCCACAAAACATAAGTGTAACATTGTGAGATGAATTCACACATCATCAAGAAGTTTCTAAGCAAGCTTCTTTCTAGTTTTCATCTGAGGATATTTCCTTTGTCACCGTAAGCTTCATTGCTCTAAGAAGTATCCCATTGCAGAATTCCAGAAAACTTAGTTAGCAAATTCATCACTGAAGGGAAACGTGTAACTCTATGAGTCGCATTTACTCACGGCACTGCAGTTTCTCAGAAAGCTTCTTTCCAGTTTTGATAGGAGGATATTTCCTTTCACCATAGCCCTCAATGAGCTCCGAAATATAACTTTGCAGAAACAATGACAACAGAGTTAGCAAACTGTTCCAAGAATGGAAGGATGGAACTCTGTGTAATGAAGTCACACATCAGAAAGCAATCTCTCAGGTAGCTTTCCTCTAGTTATTATGTGAGGATATTTCCTTTTTCACCATGGGCACCTAAGGCCTCCCAAATATCACTTTCCAGAGTCCACGAAAAGAGTGTTAGCAAACTGCTTCCTGAAGTCTAAGTCATGAGTCTGTGAGATGAACTCACAGATCAGAAAGAAGTTTCTCAGAAAGCTCTTTTCACGTTTTGAATGGATGAAATACCTTTATCAGCGTAGCCCTCAAAGCGATCCAAGGAAGTCCTTCTTAGGTTCCTCAAAGACAGTGTTAATGAACTGCTCCACGAAACATAAGTGTAACTCTGGAAAATGAATTAACACATCACCAAGAAGTTTCTAAGAAAGCTTCTTTCTAGTTTTCATCTGTGGATATTTCCTTTGTCACTGTAAGGTTCATTGCGCTATGAAGTATCTAATTGCAGATTTCCGAAAACTGTGTTAACATCCTGATCACTGAAGAGAAATGTGTAACTCTGTGAGTTGCATTCACACATGGCAATGCAGTTTCTCAGAAAGCTTCTCTTTAGTTATTATGTGAGGATATTTCCTTTTTCACCATAGCCCTCAATGAGCTCCCAATTATACCACTGCAGAATATACGACAACAGTGTTAGCAAACTGTTCCAAGAAAGAAAGGGTGGAACCCTGTGTGATGAAGTCACACATCAGAAAGCAATCTCTCAGAAAGTTTCTCTCTACTTATGTGTTAGTTAGTTTCTCTTTAGTTATGTGTTAGTTTCTCTCTAGTTTCTCTCTAGTTATGTGTTAGTTTCTCTCTAGTTATGACTTCATCACACAGAGTTCCACCCTTCCTTTCTTGGAACAGTTTGCTAACACTGTTGTCATATATTCTGCAGAGGTATATTTGGGCGCTCATTGAGGGCTATGGAGAGAAAGGTAATATACTCACATAATCACTAAAGAGAAGCTTTCTGAGAAACTGCATTGCCATGTGTGTATGCAACTCACAGAGTTACACGTTTCTCTTCAGTGATCAGTTTGTTAACACAGTTTCTGGGAATCTGCAATTAGATACTTCATAGCGCAATGAACCTTACGGTGACACAGGAAATATCCACAGATGAAAACTAGAAAGAAGCTTTCTTAGAAACTTCTTGGTGATGTGTGAATTCATCTTCCAGAGTTACACTTATGTTTCTTGGAGCAGTCCTTTAGCACTGTCTTTCAGGAACCTGAGAAGGGCTTCCTTGGATCTCATTGAGGCCTACACTGATAAAGGCAATTTCATCAGTTCAAAACGTGAAAGAAGCTTTCTGAGAAACTTCTTTCTGATCTGTGAGTTCATCTCACAGACTTATAACTTAGATTTCAAGAAGCAGTTTGCGCACACTCTTTTCATTGATTCTGAAAAGTGATAATTCCGAGCCCATAGGGGCCCATGGTGAAAAAGGAAATAATCTCACAAAATAACTGGAGAGAAGCTTTCTGAGGGATTGCTTTCTGATATGTGACTTCATCACACAGAGGTCCACCCTTCCCTTCTTGGAACAGTTTGCTAACACTGTTGTCGTGGATTCTGAAAGTTATATTTCATAGCTCATTTAGGGCTATGGTGAAAAAGGAAATATCCTCAGATCAAAACTGGAAAGAAGCATTCTGAGAAACTGCATGGCCATGAGTGAATGCAACTTACATAGTTACACGTTTCTCGTCAGTGTTCAGATTGCTAACTAAGTTTTCTGGAAATCTGCAATGGGATAGTTCTTAGCGCAATGAAGCTTACGGTGACAAAGGAAATACCCTCAGTTGAAAACTAGAAAGAAGCTTTCTTAGAAACTTCTTGGTGATGTGTGAATTCATCTCACAAAGTTACACTTACTTTGCGTGGAGCAGTCCATTAACACTGCCTTTGAGGAACCTGAGAAGGGCTTCCTTGGATCGCATGGAGGTCTACGCTGATAAAGGAAATTTCATCAGTTCAAAACGAGAAAGAAACTTTCTGGGAAAGTTCTTTCTGATCTGTGATTTCATCTCACAGACTTATAACTTAGACTTCAGGAAGCAGTTTGCTAACACTCTTTTCGTGGATTCTAGAAAGTGATATTTGGGAGCCCTTAGGGGCCCATGGTGAAAAAGGAAATATCCTCACATAATAATTAGAGAGAAGCTTTCTGAGAGATTGCTTTCTGATGTGTGACTTCATCACACAGAGTTCCACCCTTCCCTTCTGAACAGTTTGCTAACACTGTTGTCGTGGATTCTGCAGAGGTATATTTGGGAGCTCATTGAGGGCTATGGTGAAAAAGGAAATATCCTCATATAATAACTAACTAGAAGCGTTCTGAGAAATTGCGTTGCCATGTGTGAATGCAACTCACAGAGTTACACGTTTCTCTTCAGTGATCAATTTGTTAACAGAGTTTTCTGGAAATCTGCAGTTAGATACTTCATAGCACAATGAACCTTACGGTGACAAAGGAAATATCAGCATATGACAACTAGAAAGAAGCTTTCATAGAAACTTCTTGGTGATGTTTGAATTCATCTTCCAGAGTTACACTTATGTTTCATGGAGCAGTCCCTTAACACTGTCTTTGAGGAACCTGAGAAGGAATTCCTTGGATCGCATTGAGGCCTACGCGGATAAAGAAATTTCATCCGTTCAAAACGTGAAAGAAGATTTCTGAGAAACTTCTTTTTGATCTCTGAGTACATCTCACAGTCTTATAACTTATACTTCAGGACGAAGTTTGCTAAAACTCTATTCGTGGAATCTGGAAAGTCATATTTGGGAGCCCATAGGGGCCCATGGTGAAAAAGGCAATATCCTCACATAAAAACTAGAGAGAAGCTTTCTGAGAGATTGCTTTCTGATGTGTGAATTCATCATACTGAGTTCCACCCTTCCCTTCTTGGAACAGTTGGATAACACTGTTGTCGTGGATTCGGCAAAGGAATTTTTGGGAGCTAATTGAGGGCTATGGTGAAAAAGGAAATATCCTCAGATCAAAACTGGAAAGAAGCCTTCTGAGAAACTGCATTGCCATGAGTGAATGCAACTCACAGAGTTACACGTTTCTCTTCAGTGATCAGTTTGCTAACTAAGTTTTCTGGAAATCTGCATTGGGATATCACTTAGCACAATGAAGCTTTCGGTGACATAGGAAATATCCTCAGATGAAAACTAGAAAGAAGCTTTCTTAGAAACTTCTTGGTGATGTGTGAATTCATCTCACAATGTTACACTTATGTTTCATTGAGCAGTCCATTAACACTGTTTTTGACGAACCTGAGAAGGGCTTCTTTGTATTGCATTGAGGTCTACACTGATAGAGGAAAATTCATCTGTTCAAAACGGGAAAGAAGCTTTCTGAGAAACTTTTTTCTGATCTGTGAGTTCATCTCACAGACTTATAACTTGGACTTCAGGAAGCAGTTTGCGAACACTCTTTTCATGGATTCTGGAAAGTGATATTTGGGAGCCCCCAGGGGCCCATGGTGAAAAAGGAAATATCGTCACATAATAACTAGAGAGAAGCTTTCTGAGAGATTGCTTTCTGATGTGTGACTTCATCACAAAGAGTTCCACCCTTCCCTTGCTGGAACAGTTGGCTAAAACTATTGTCGTGTATTCCGCATAGGTATATTTGGGAGCTCATTGAGGGCTATGGTGAAAAAGGATATATCCTCACATAATAACCAAAGAGAAGCTTTCTGAAAAACTGCATTGCCATGTGTGAATGCAACTCACAGGGTTACACATTTCTCTTCAGTCATCAGTTTGTTAACACAGATTTCTGGAAATCTGCAATTAGATACTTCATAGTGCAATGAACCTTACGGTGACAAAAGAAATATCCACAGATGAAAACTAGAAAGAAGCTTTCTTAGAAACTTCTTGGTGATGTGTGAATTCATCTCACAGAGTTACACTTATGATTCCCGGAGCAGTCCATTAACACTGTCTTTGAGGAACCTGAGAGGGTCTTCCTTGGATCGCATTGAGGCCTAGGCTGATAAAGGAAATTTCATCCGTTCAAAACGTGAAAGAAGCTTTTGAGAAACTTCTTTCTGATCTATGAGTTCATCTCACAGACTTATACCTTAGACTTCAGGAAGCAGTTTGTGAACACTCTTTTCGTGGATTCTGGAAAGTGCTATTTCGGTTCCCATAGGGGCCCATCGTGAAAAAGGAAATAATTTCACATAATAACTAGAGAGAAGCTTTCTGAGACATTGCTTTCTGATGTGTGACTTCATCACACAGAGTTCCACACTTCCGTTCTTGGAACAGATTCCTAACACTGCTGTCGTGGATTCTGCAGAGGTATATTTGGGAGCTCATTGGGGGCTATGGTGAAAAAGGAAATATCTTCAGTTCAAAACAGGAAAGAAGCCTTCTGAGAAACTGCATTGCCATGGAGAATCCAACTCACAGAGTTACAGGTTTCTCTTCAGTGATCAGTTTGCTAACATAGTTTTCTGGATATCTGCCTCGGGATATTTCTTAGCACAATGAAGCTTACGGTGTCAAAGGAAATATCCTCTGATGAAAACTAGAAAGAAGATTTCCTAGAAACTTCTTGGTGATGTGTGAGTTCACAGAGTTACACCTATGTTTCGTGGAGCAGTCCATTAACACTGTCTTTGAGGAAGCTGAGAAGGGCTACTTTGGATCACATTGAGGTCTACGCTGCTAAAGGGAATTTCATCCGTTCAGAACGTGAATGAACCTTTCTGAGAAACTTCTTTCTGATCTGTGAGTTCATCTCACAGACTTATAACTTTGACATCAGGAAGCAGTTTGCGAACACTCTTTTCGTGTATTCTGGAAAGTGATATTTGGGAGCCCATAGGGGCCCATGGTGAAAAAGGAAATATCCTCACATAATAACTAGAGAGAAGCTTTCTGACAGATTGCTTTCTGATGTGTGACTTCATCACACAGAGTTCCACCCGTCCCTTCTTGGAACAGTTCTCTAACACTTTTGTCGTGGATTCTACAGAGGTATATTTGGGAGCTCATTGAGGGCTATGGTGAAAAAGGAAATATCTAACATAGTAAATAAAGAGAAGCTTTCTGAGAAACTGCGTTGCCATGTGTGAATGCAACTCACAGAGTTACACCTTTCTCTTCAGTGTTGAGTTTGTTAACACAGTTTTCTGGAAATCTGCAATTAGATACTTCATAGCGCAATGAACCTTACGGTGACAAAGGAAATATCCACAGATGAATATTAGAAAACAGCTTTCTTAGAAACTTCTTGGTGATGTGTGAATTCATCTCACAGAGTTACACTTGTGTGTCGTGAAGCAGTCCATTAACACTGTCTTTGAGGAACCTGAGAAGGGCTTCATTGGATCGCATTGAGACCTACGCTGATAAAGAAATTTCATCCGTTCAAAACGTGAAAGAAGCTTTCTAAGAAACTTCTTTCTGATCTGTGAGTTCATCTCACAGACTTATAACTTAGACTTCAGGAAATAGTTTGCAAACACTCTTTTCGTGTATTGTGGAAAGTGATATTTGGGAGCCCATTGGGGCCCATGGGGAAAAAGCAAATATCCTCACATAATAACAAGAGAGAAGCTTTCTGAGAGATTGCTTTCTGATTTGTGACTTCATCACTCAGAGTTCCACTCTTCCCTTCTTGGAACAGTTTGCTAACAATGTTGTCGTGGATTCTGCAAAGTTATATTTGGGAGCTCATTGAGGTCTCATGTGAAAAAAGAAATATCCTCAGAACAAAACTTTAAAGACGTCTTCTGTGAAACTGCGTTGCCATGGGTGAATGCAACGCACAGAATTATTCGTTTCTCTTCAGTGATCAGTTTGTTAACACAGTTTTCTGGAAATCTGCAATTAGATACTTCATAGGGCAATGAACCGTAGGGTGACAAAGGAAATATCCACAGATGAAAACTAGAAAGAAGCTTTCTTCGAAACTTCTTGGTGATGTGTGAATTCATCTCACAGAGCTACTCTTATGTTTCTTGGAGTAGTCCATTAACACTGTCTTTGAGGAACCTGAGAAAGGCTTCTTTGGATCATATTGAGGCCTACGCTGAAAAAGGAAATTTCATCCGTTCAAAACGTGAAAGAAGCTTTCTGAGAAGTTACTTTCTGCTCTGTGAGTTCATCTCACAGACTTTAACTTAGACTTCAGGAAGCAGTTTGCGAACACTCTTTTCGTGGATTCTGGAAAGTGATATTTGGGAGCCCGAAGGGACCCAAGGTGAAAAAGGAAATAATCTCACATAATAACTATAGAGAAGCTTTCTGAGACATTGCTTTCTGATGTGTGACTTCATCACACAGAGTTCCACCCTTCCCTTCTTGGAACACTTTGCTAACACTGTTGTCGTGGATTCTGCAGTGGTATATTTCGGAGCTCATTGAGGGCTATGGTGGTAAAGGAAATATCCTCACATAATAACTAAAAAGAAGCTTTCTGACAAACTGGGTTGCCATGTGTGAATTCAACTCACAGAGTGACACGTTTCTCTTCAGTGATCAGCTTGTTAACACAGTTTTCTGGAAATCTGCAATTAGATACTTCACAGCGCAATGAACCTTACGTTGACAACGGAAATATGCACAGAAGACAACTAGAAAGTAGCTTTCGTAGAAACTTGTTGGTGATGTGTGAATTCATCTTCCATATTTACACTTATGTTTCGTGGAGCAGTCCATTAACACTGTCTTTGTGGTACCTGAGAAGGGCTTCCTTGGATCGCATTGAGGCCTACGATGATGAAGGGAATTTCAACTGTTCAAAACGTGAAAGAAGCTTTCTGAGAAACTTCTTTCTGATCTGTGAGTTCATCTCACAGACTTATAACTTAGACTTCAAGAAGCAGTTGGCGAAAACTCTTTTCGTGGAATCTGGAAAGTGATATTTGGGAGATTATAGGGGCCCATGGTGAAAAAGGAAATATCCTGATATAATAACTAGAGAGAAGCTTTCTGAGAGATTGCTTTCTGATGTGTGACTTCATCACACAGATTTCCACCCTTCCCGTTTTGGAACAGTTTTCTAACACTGTTGTCGTGGATTCTGCAAAGTTATATTTGGGAGCTCATTGAGGGCTATGGTGAAAAAGGAAATATGCTCAGATCAAAACTGGAAAGAAGCCTTCTGAGAAACTGCATTGCCATGAGTGAATGCAACTCACAGAGTTACACATTTCTCTTCAGTGATCAGTTTGTGAACACAGTTTTCTGGAAATCTGCAATTAGATACTACATAGCACAAAGAACCTTACGGTGACAAAGGAAATATCCACACATGAAAACTAGAAAGAAGTTTCTTAGGAACTTCTTGGTGATGTGTGAATTCATCTCACAGAGTTACACTTATGTTTCGTGGAGCAGTCCATTAACACTGTCTTTGAGGAACCTGAGAAGAGCTTCCTTGGATCACATTGAGGCCTATGCGGTTAAAGGAAATTTCAAACGTTCAAAACGTGAAAGAAGCTTTCTGAGAAACTACTTTCTGATCTGTGAGTTCATCTCAAAGAATTATGACTTAGAATTCAGGAAGCAGTTTGCGAACACTCTTTTCGTGGATTCTGGAAAGTGACATTTGGGAGTCCATAGGGGCCCATGGTGAAAAAGGAAATTATCTCACATAATAACTAGAGAGAAACTTTCTGAGAGATTGCTTTCTGATGTGTGACTTCATCACACAGCGTTCCACCCTTCCCTTCTTGGAACAGTTTGCTAACACTGTTGTCGTGGATTCTGCAAAGTTATATTTGGAAGCTCATTGAGGGCTATGGTGAAAAAGGAAATATCCTCAGATCAAAACTGGAAAGAAGACTTCTGTGAAACTTCATTGCCATGAGTGAATGCAACTCACAGACTTACACGTTTCTCTTCAGTGAACAGTTTGCTAACTAAGTTTTCTGGAAATCTCTAATGGGATACCTCTTATCGCAATGAAGCTTACGGTGACAAAGGAAATATCCTCAGATGAAAAGTAGAAAGAAGCTTTCCAGAAACTTCTTGGTGATGTGTGAATTCATCTCACAAAGTTACACTTATGTTTCGTGGAGCAGTCCATTAACACTGTCTTTGAGGAAGCTTAGGACGGCTTTTTTGGATAGCATTGAGGCCTACGGTGATAAAGGAAATTTCATCCATTGAAAAAGTGAAACAAGCTTTCTGGGAAACTTCTTTCGGATCTGTGACTTCATCTCACAGACTTATACCTTAGACTTCAGGAAACAGTTGGCGAACACTCTTTTCGTAGAATCTGGAAAGTGATATTTGGGAGCCCATTGGGGCCCATGGTGAAAAAGGAAATATCCTCACATAATAACTAGAGAGAAGCTTTCTGAGAGATTGCTTTCTGATGTGTAACTGCATCACACAGAGTTCCACACTTCTCTTCTTGGAACAGTTTGCTAAAACTGTTGTCGTGGATTCTGCAAAGTTATATTTGGGAGCTCATTGAGGGCTATGGTGAAAAAGGAAGTATCGCACATAATAACTAAAGAGAAGCTATCTGAGAAACTGCGTTGCCATGTGTGAATGCAACTCACAGAGTTACACCTTTCTCTTCAATGATCAGTTTGTTAACACATTTTTCTGGAAATCTGCAAGTAGATACTTCATAGCGCAATGAACCTTACGGTGACAAAGGAAATATCCACAGATGAAAACTAGAAAGAAGCTTTCGTAGAAACTTCTTGGTGATGTGTGAATTCATCTCACAGAATTACACTTATGTTTCGTAAAGCAGTCCATTAACACTGTCTTTGAGGAACCAGAGAAGGGCTTCCTTAGATCGCAGTGGGGCCTACACTGATAAAGGAAATTTCATCCGTTCAAAACGTGAAAGAAGCTTTCTGAGAAACTTCTTTCTGCTCTGTGAGTTCATCTCACAGACTTATAACTTAGACTTCAGGAAGCAGTTTGCTAAAACTCTTTTCGTGGAATCTGGGAAGTGATATTTGGGAGATCACAGGGGCCCATGGTGAAAAAGGAAATATCCTGACATAATAACTAGAGAGAAGCTTTCTGAGAGATTGCTTTCTGATGTGTGACTTCATCACACAGAGTTCCACCCTTCCCTTCTTGGAACAGATTGCTAACACTGTTGTCGTGGATTCTGCAAAGGTATATTTGGGAGCTCATTTAGGGCTATTGTGTAAAAGGAAATATCCTCAGAACAAAACTGGAAAGAAGCCTTCTGAGATACTGCATTGCCATGAGTGAATGCAACTCACAGAGTTACACGTTTCTCTTCAGTGATCAGTTTGTTAACACAGTTTTCTGGAAATCTGCAATTAGATACTACATAGCACAAAGAACCTTACGGTGACAAGGGAAATATCCACACATGAAAACTAGAAAGAAGATTCTTAGGAACTTTTTGGTGATGTGTGATTTCATCTCACAGAGTTACACTTATGTTTCGTGGAGCAGTCCATTAACAGTGTCTTTGAGGAACCTGAGAAGAGCTTCCTTGGATCGCATTGAGGCCTACGCTGTCAAAGGAAATTTCAACCGTACAAAACGTGAAAGAAGCTTTCTGAGAAACTTCCTTCTGATCTGTGAGTTCATCTCAAAGAATTATGACTTAGAATTCAGGAAGCAGTTTACGAACACTCTTTTCGTGGATTCTGGAAAGTGACATTTGGGAGTCCATAGGGGCCCATGGTGAAAAAGGAAATTATCTCACATAATAGCTAGAGAGAAACTTTCTGAGAGATTGCTTTCTGATGTGTGACTTCATCACACAGAGTTCCACCCTTCCCTTCTTGGAACAGTTTGCTAACACTCTTGTCGTGGATTCTGCAAAGTTATATTTGGGAGCTCATTGAGGGCTATGGTGAAAAAGGAAATATCCTCAGATCAAAACTGGAAAGGAGCCTTCTGTGAAACTGCATTTCCATGATTGAATGCAACTCACAGAGTGACACGTTTCTCTTCAGTGATCAGTTTGTTAACACAGTTTTCTGGAAATCTGCAATTAGATACTTCATGGCGCAATGAACCTTACGGTGACAAAGGAAATATCCAGAGATGAAAACTAGAAAGAAGCTGTCTTGGAAACTTCTTTGTGATGTGTGAATTCATCTCACAGAGTTACACTTATCTTTCGTGTAGCAGTCCATTAACACTGTCTTTGAGGAACCTTAAAAGGGCTACCTTGGATCTCATTGAGGCCTATGCTGATAAAGGAAATTTCATCCGTTCAAAATGTGAAAGAAGCTTTCTGAGAAACTTCTTTCTGATCTGTGAGTTCATCTCACAGACTTATACCTTAGACTTCAGGAAGCAGTTTACGAACACTCTTTTCGTGGATTCTCGAAAGTGATACTTGGGAGCCCATAGGGACCCAAGCAAAAGGAAATATCCTCACATAATAACTAGAGAGAAGCTTTCTGAGAGATTGCTTTCTGATGTGTGACTTCATCATACAGAGTTCCACCCTTCCCTTCTTGGAACAGTTTGCTAACACTGTTGTCGTGGATTCTGCAAAGTTATATTTGGGAGCTCTTTGAGGGCTATGGTGAAAAAGGAAATATCCTGAGATCAAAACTGGAAAGAATCCTTCTGGGAAACTGCATTGCCGTGAGTGAATGCAACTCACAGGGTTACACATTTCTCTTCAGTGATCAGTTTGCTAACTAAGTTTTCTGGAAATCTACAATGGGATACCTCTTAGAGCAATGAAGCATACGGTGACAAAGCAAATATCCTCAGATGAAAACTAGAAGGAAGCTTTCTTAGAAACTTCTTGATGATGTGTGAATTCATCTCACAAAGTTACACTTCTATTTCGTTGAGCAGTCCATTAACACTGTCTTTGAGGAACCTGAGACGGGCTTTTTGGATCGCATTGAGCCCTACGCTGATAAAGGAAATTTCATCTGTTCAAAACGTGAAAGAAATTTTCTGACAAACTTCTTTCTGATCTGTGATTTCATCTCACAGACTTATTACTTAGACTTCAGGAAGCAGTTTTCTAACACTTTTTTCGTGGAATCTGAAAAGTGATATTTGGGAGCCCATAGGGGCCCATGGTGAAAAAGGAAATATCCTTACATAATAACCAGAGAGAATCTTTCTGAGAGATTGCTTTCTGATGTGTGATTTCATCACACAGAGTTCTACCCTTCCCTTCTTGGAACAGTTTGCTAACACTGTTTTCGTGGATTCTGCAGTGGTATATTTGGGAGCTCATTAAGGGCTATGGTGAAAAAGGAATTATACTCACATAATAACTAAAGAGAAGCTTTCTGAGAAACTGCGATGCCATGTGTGAATGCAACTCACAGAGTTACACGTTACATTTCAGTTATCAGTTTGTTAACACATTTTTCTGGAAATCAGCAATTAGATGCTTCGTAGCGCAATGAACCTTACGGCGAAAAAGGAAATATCCACAGATGAAAACTAGAAAGAAGCTTTCTTAGAAACTTCTTGGTCTTGTGTGAATTCACCTCACAAAGTTACACTTATGTTTCGTGGAGCAGTCCATTAACACTGTCTTTCAGGAAACTGAGAACGAATTCCTTGGATCGCATTGAGGCCTACGCTGATAAAGGAAATTTCATCCGTTCAAAACGTGAAAGAAGCTTTCTGAGAAACTTCTTTCTGATCTGTGAGTTTATCTCACAGACTGATAACTTAGACTTCAGCAAGCAGTTTGCGAACACTCGTTTGCTGGTTTCTGGAAAGTGATATTTGGGAGCCCATAGGGGCCCATGCTGAAAAAAGAAATATCACATATAATAACTAGAGAGAAGCATTGTGAGAGATTGCTTTCTGATGTGTGACTTCATCACACAGAGTTCCACCCTTCCTTTCTTGGAACAGTTTGCTAACCCTGTTGTCGTATATTCTGCAGAGGTATAATTGGGAGCTCATTGAGGGCTATGGTGAAAAAGGTAATATCCTCACATAATAACGAAAGAGAAGCTTTCTGAGAAACCGCATTGCCATGTGTGAATGCAACTCACAGGGTTACACATTTCTCTTCAGTGATCAGTTTGCTAACTAAGTTTTCTGGAAATCTGCAAAGGGATACCTCTTAGCGCAATGAAGCTTACGGTGATAAACGAAATATCCTCAGATGAAAATTAAAAAGAAGCTTTCTGAGACTTCTTGGTGATGTGTGAATTCATCTCACAGTATTACTCTTATATTTCATGGAGCAGTCCATTAACACTGTCTTTGAGGAACCTGAATAGGGCTTACTTGGATCGCATTGAGTCCTACGATGATAAAGGAAATTTCATCCGTTCAAAACGTGAAAGAAACTTTCTGAGAAACTTCTTTCTGATCTGTGAGTTCATCTCACAGACTTATAACTTAGACTTCAGGGTGTAGTTTAGTAACACTCCTTTCGTGGAATCTGGAAAGTGATATTTGGGAGCCCATAGGGGCCCATGGTGAAAAAGGAAATATCCTCACATAATAACTAGAGAGAAGCTTTCTGAGAGATTGCGTTCTGATGTGTTACTTCATCACACAGATTTCCACCCTTCTCCTCTTGGAACAGTTTCCTAACACTGTTGTCGTGGATTCTGCAAAGTTATATTTGGGAGCTCATTGAGGTTTATGGTGAAAAAGGAAATATCCTCACAAAATAACTAGAGAGAAGCTTTCTGAGAGATTGCGTTCTGATGTGTTACTTCATCACACAGATTTCCACCCTTCTCTTCTTGGAACAGTTTCCTAACACTGTTGTCGTGGATTCTGCAAAGTTATATTGGGAGCTCATTGAGGGCTATGGTGAAAAAGGAAATATCCTCAAATAATAACTAAAGAGAAGCTTTCTGAGAAACTGCATTGCCATGTGTGAATGCAACTCACAGAGTTACACTTTTCTCTTCAGTGATCAGTTTGTTAACACAGTTTTCTGGATATCTGCAATTAGATACTTCATAGCGCAATGAACCTTACGGTGACAAAGGAAATATCCAGAGATGAAAATTAGAAAGAAGCTTTCTTAGAAAATTCTTGGTGATGTGTGAATTCATATTCCAGAGTTACACTTATGTTTCATGGGGCAGTCCATTAACACTGTCTTTGAGGAACCTGAGAATGGCTTCCTTTGATCGCATTGAGGCCTACGCTGATAAAGGTAATGTCATGCATTCAACACGTGAAAGAAGCTTTCTGAGAAACTTCTTTCTGCTCTGTGAGTTCATCTCACAGACTTATAACGTAGACTTCAGGAAGCAGTTTGCTAAAAGTCTTTTCGTGGAATCTGGAAAGTGATATTTGGGAGCCCTTAGGGGCCCATGGTGAAAAAGGAAATATCCTCACATCATAACTAGAGAGAAGCTTTCTGAGAGATTGCTTTCTGATGTGTGACTTCATCACACAGTTCCACTCTTCCCTTCTAGGAACAGTTGATAACACTGATTTCGTGGATTCTGCAAAGTTAGATTTGGGAGCTCATTTAGGGCTATGGTGAAAAAGGAAATATCGTCAGATCAAAACTTTAAAGACGCCTTCTGAGAAACTGTGTTGCCATGTGTGAATGCAACCCACAGAATTACTCGTTTCTCTTCAATGATCAGTTTGTTAACACAGTTTTCTGGAAATCTGCAATTATATATTTCATAGGGAAATGAACCTTAGGGTGAGAAAGGAAACATCCACAGATGAAAACTAGAAAGAAGGTTCCTTACAAATTTCTTGGTGACGTGTGAATTCATCTTCCAGAGTTACACTTATGTTTCGTGGAGCAGTCCATTAACACTGTCTTTGAGGAAAATGAGAAGGGCTTCCTGGGATCGCATTGAGGCCTACGCTGATAAAGGAAATTTCATCCGTTCAAAACGTGAAAGAAGCTTTCTGAGAAACTTCTGTCTCATCTCTGAGTTCATCTCACAGACTTATAACTTAGACTTCATGGAGTAGTTTGCTAACACTCTTTTCGTGGAATCTGGAATGTGATATTTGGGATCCCGAAGGGGCCCATGGTGAAAAAGGAAATATCCTCACATAATAACTAGAGAGAAAGTTTCTGAGAGATTGCTTTCTGATGTGTGACTTCATCACACAGAGCTCCACCCTTCCCTTCTTCGAACAGTTTTCTTACACTGTTGTCGTGGATTCTGCAGAGGTACATTTGGGAGCTCATTGAGGGCTCTGGTGAAAAAGGAAATATCCTCAGATCAAAACTGGAAAGAAGCCTTCTGAGAAACTGCATTGCTATGAGTGAATGCAACTCACAGAGTTACACGTTTCTCTTCTGTAATCAGTTTGCTAACTAAGTTTTCTGGAAATCTGCAATGGGATGCCTCTTATAGCAATGAAGCTTATGGTGACAAAGGAAATATCCTCAGATGAAAACTAGAAAGAAGCTTTCTGAGAAACTTCTTGGTGATGTGTGATTTCATCTCACAGATTTACACTTATGTTTCGTGGAGCAGTCCATTAACACCGTCTTTGAGGATACTGAAAATGGCTTTCTTGGAACGCATTGAGGCCTACACTGATAAAGGAAATTTCATCCGTTCAAAACGTGAAAGAGGCTTTCTGAGAAGCTTCTTTCTGCTCTGTGAGTTCATCTCACAGACATATAACTTAGACTTCAGGAAGCAGTTTGCTAACAGTCTTTTCGTAGAATCTGGATAGTGATATTTGGGAGAACATAGGGGCCCGCGGTGAAAAAGGAAATATTGTCCCATAATAACTAGAGAGAAGCTTTCTGAGAGATTGCTTCCTGACGTGTGAGTACATTACACAGAGTTCCAAACTTCCCTTCTTGGAAGAGTTTGCTAACTCTGTTGTCGTGGATTCTGCAAAGGAATATTTGGGAGATCATGGAGGGCTATGGTGAAAAAGGGAATATCCTCACATAATAACTAAAAGAAGCTTTCTGAGAACATGCGTTGCCATGTGTGAATGCAACTCACAGAGTTACACGTTTCTCTTCAGTGATCAGTTTGCTCACTAAGTTTTCTGGAAATCTGCAATGGGATACCGCTTAGCGCATTGAAGCTTATGGTGACAAAGGAAATATCCTCAGACGAAAACTAGAAAGAAGATTTCGTAGAAACTTATTGGTGAGGTGTGAATTATTCTTCCTGAGTTACACTTATGTTTCGTGGAGCAGTGCATTAACACTGTCTTTGAGGAAACTGAGAAGGGCTTCGTTCTATCGCATTGAGGCTTACACTGATAAAGGAAATATCCTCCGTTCAAAACATGAAAGAAACTTTCTCAGAAACTTCTTTCTGATCTGTGAGTTGATCTCACAGACTTATAACTTAGACATCAGAAAGCAGTTTGCGAACACTCTTTTGGTGGATTCTGGAAAGTGATATTTGGGAGCCCTTAAGGGTAAATGGTGAAACAGGAAATAATCTCACATAATAACAAGAGAGACGCTTTCTGAGAGATTACTTTCTGATGTGTGACTTCATCACACAGAGTTCCACCGTTCCCTTCTTGGAACAGTTTGCTAACACTGTTGTCGTGGATTCTACAAAGTTGTTTTTGGGAGCTCATTGAGGGCTATGGTGAAAAAGGAAATATCCTCACATAATAACTAAAGAGAAGCTTTCTGAGAAACTGCGTTGCCATTTGTGAATGCAGCTCACAGAGTTACACGTTTCTCTTTAGTGATCAGATTGTTAATGCACTTTTCTGGAAATCTGCAATTAGATACTTCATAGCACAATGAACCTTACGGTGACAAAGGAAATATCCAGAGATGAAAACTAGAAAGAAGCTTTCTTAGAAAATTCTTGGTGATGTGTGAATTCATGTTCCAGAGTTACACTTATGTTTCATGGTGCAGTCCATTAACACTGTCTTTGAGGAACCTGAGAATGGCTTCCTTAGATCGCATTGAGGCCTACGCTGATAATGGAAATGTCATCCGTTCAAAACGTGAAAGAAGCTTTCTGAGAAACTTCTTTCTGATCTGTGAGTTCATCTCACAGACTTATAACGTAGTCTTCAGGAAGCAGTTTGCTAAAAGTCTTTTCGTGGAATCTGGAAAGTGATATTTGGGAGCCCTTAGGGGTCCATGGTGAAAAAGGAAATATCCTCACATAATAACTAGAGAGAAGCTTTCTGAGAGATTGCTTTCTGATGTGTGACTTCATCACACAGTTCCACTCTTCCCTTATAGGAACAGTTGATAACACTGTTGTCGTGGATTCTGCAAAGTTATATTTGGGAGGTCCTTTAGGGCTATGGTGAAAAAGGAAATATCCTCAGATCAAAACTTTAAAGACGCCATCTGAGAAACTGTGTTGCCATGTGTGAATGCAACCCACAGAATTACTCGTTTCTCTTCAGTGATCAGTTTGCTCACTAAGTTTTCTGGAAATCTGCAATGGGATACCACTTAGCGCATTGAAGCTTATGGTGACAAAGGAAATATCCTCAGAGGAAAACTAGGAAGAAGATTTCGTAGAAACTTCTTGGTGAGGTGTGAATTATTCTTCCAGAGTTACACTTATGTTTCGCGGAGCAGTGCAATAACACTGTCTATGAGGAACCTGAGAAGGGCTTCGTTCTATCGCATTGAGGCTTACACTGATAAATGAAATATCATCCGTTCAAAACATGAAAAAAACGTTCTCAGAAACTTCTTTCTGATCTGTGAGTTCATCTCACAGACTTATAAGTTAGACATCAGAAAGCAGTTTGCAAACACTCTTTTGGTGGATTCTGGAAAGTGATATTTGGGAGCCCTTAAGGGTAAATGGTGAAACAGGAAACAATCTCACATAATAACAAGAGAGACGCTTTCTGAGAGATTGCTTTCTGATGTGTGACTTCATCACACAGAGTTCCACCGTTCCCTTCTTGGAACAGTTTGCTAACACTGTTCTCGTGGATTCTGCAGAGGTATATTTGGGAGCTCATTGAGGGCTATGGTGAAAAAGGAAATATCTTCACATAATAAAGAAAGAGAAGCTTTCTGAGAAACTGCGCTGCCATGTGTGAATGCAACACACAGAGTTACACGTTTCTTTTCAGTGATCAGTTTGTTAACACAGTTTTCTGGAAATCTGCAATTAGATACTTCATAGCGCAATGAACCTTACGGTGACAAAGGAAATATCCACAGGTGAAAACTAGAAAGAAGCTTTCTTAGAAACTTCTTGGTGATGTGTGAATTCATCTCACAGATTTACACTTGTGTTTCTTGAAGCAGTCCATTTACACTGTCTTTGAGGAACCTGAGAAGGGCTTCATTGGATCGCATTGAGACCTACGCTGATAAAGGAAATTTCATCCGTTCAAAACGTGAAAGAAGTAGAATAATTTATAATCCTTTGGGGATATACCCTGTAGTGGGATGGCTGGGTCATATGGTACATCTAGTTCTAGATCCTTGAGGAATTGCCATACTGTTTTCCATAATGGTTGAACTAGTTTACAATACCACCAACAGTGTAAAAGTGTTCCTATTTCTTCACATCCTCTCCAACACCTGTTGTTTCCTGACTTCTTAATGATTGCCATTCCAACTGGTGTGAGATGGTATCTCATTGTGGTTTTGATTTGCATTTCTCTGATGGCGAGTGATGATGAGCATTTTTTCATGTGTCTGTTGGCTGTAGGAATATCTTCTTTTGAGAAATGTCTGTTCATATCCTTTCTCCACTTTTTGATGGGGTTGTTTGTTTTTTTCTCGTATATTTGTTTGAGTTCTTTGTAGATTCTGGAAATTAGCCCTTTGTCAGATGAGTAGTTTGCAAAAATTTTCTCCCATTCTGTAGGTTGCTTGTTCACTCTGATGGTAGTTTCTTTTGCTGTGCAAAAGCTATTATTCTACTACAAAGACACATGTACATGTATGTTTATTGCGGCACTATTCACAAGAGCAAAGACTTGGAATCAACCCAAATGTCCATCTGTGACAGACTGGATTAAGAAAATGTGGCACATATACACCATGGAATACGATGCAGCCATAAAAAAAGATGAGTTTGCGTCCTTTGTAGGGACATGGATGCAGCTGGAAACCATCATTCTTACCAAACTATCACAAGAAGAGAAAACCAAACACCGCATGTTCTCACTCATAGGTGGGAACTGAACAATGAGATCACTTGGACTCGGGAAGGGGAACATCACGCACTGGGGCCTATCATTGGGAGGGGGGAGGGGGGAGGAGGGAGGGATTGCATTGGGGACTTATACATGATATAAATGATGAATTGATGGGTGCTGACGAGTTGATGGGTGCAGCACACCAACATGGCATAAGTATACATATGTAACAAACCGGCACGTTATGCACATGTACCCTAGAACTTAAAGTATAATAATAAAAAAAAAAGAAAACAAGAAAGAAGCTTTCTTAGAAACTTCTTGGTGATGTGTGAATTCATCTCACAGAGTTACACTTATGTTTCGTGGAGCAGTCCATTAACACTGTCTTTGAGGAACCTGAGAAGGGCTTCCTAGGATCGCATTGAGGCCTATGCTGATAAAGGAAATTTCATCCGTTTAAAACGTGAAAGAAGCTTTCTGAGAAACTTCTTTCTGATCTGTGAGTTCTTCTTACAGACTTATAACTTAGACTTCAGGGAGCAGTTTGCTAACACTCTTTTCTAGGAATCTGGAAAGTGATATTTGGGAGCACCAAAGGCCCGTGGTGAAAAAGGAAATATCCTCACATAATAACTAGAGAGAAGCTTTCTGAGAGATTGCTTTCTGAAGTGTGACGTCATCACACAGAGTTCCACCCTTCCCTTCTTGGAACAGTTTGCTAACACTGTTGTCGTGGATTCTGCAAAAGTATATTTGGGAGCTCATTGAGGGGTATGGTGAAAAAGGAAACACCCCACATAATAACTAAAGAGAAGCTTTCTGAGAAACTGCATTGCCATGTGTGAATGCAACTCACAGAGTTACACTTTTCTCCTCAGTGATCAGTTTTTTTACACAGTTTTCTGGACATCTGCAATTAGATACGTCATAGCGCAATGAACCTTACGGTGACAAAGGAAATATTCACAGATGAAAACAAGCAAGAAGCTTTCTTAGAAACTTCTTGGTGATGTGTGAATTCATCTCACAGAGTTACACTTATGTTTCGTGGAGCAGTCCATTAACACTGTCTTTGAGGAACCTGAGAATGGCTTCCTTGGATAGCATTAAGGCTTACGCTGATAAAGGAAATTTCATCCGTTTAAAACGTGAAACAAGCTGTCTGAGAAACTTCTTTCTGATCTGTCAGTTCATCTCAGAGACTTATAACTTAGACTTCTGGAAGCAGTTTGCATACACTCTTTCCGTGGAATCTGCAAAGGGATATTTGGGAGCTCGTAGTGGCCAACTGTGAAAAAGGAAATATCCTCACATAATAACTGGAGAGATGTTTTCTGAGGGATTGCTTTCTGATGTGTGACTTCATCACACAGAGTTCCACCCTTCCCTTCTTGGAAAAGTTTGCTAACACTGTTATCGTGGATTCTGTAAATGTTATATTTGGGAGCTCATTGAGGGCTACGGTGAAAAAAGTAATATCCTCACATCAAAACTGGAAAGAAGCCATCTGAGAAACTGCATTGCCATGAGTGAGTGCAACTCATAGAGTTACACGTTTCTCTTCAGTGATTAGATTGCTAACTAAGTTTTCTGGAAATCTGCAATGGGATACCTCTTAGCGCAATGAAGCATACGGTGACAAAAGAAATATCCTCAGATGAAAAATAGAAAGAAGCTTTCTTAGAAACTTCTTGGTGATGTGTGAATTCATCTCACAAAGTTACACTTATGTTTCGTGGAGCAGTCCATTAACACTGTCTTTGAGGAACCTGAGAAGGGCTTCCTTGGATCGCATTGAGGTCTACCCTGATAAAGGAAATTTCACCAGTTCAAAACGTGAAAGAAGCTTTCTGAGAAACTTCTTTCTGATCTGTGAGTTCATCTCACAGACTTATAACTTAGACTTCAGGAAGCAGTTTGCTAACACTCTTATCGTGGAATCTGCAAAGTGATATTTGGGAGCCGATAGGGGCCCATGGTGAAAAAGGAAATATCCTCACAAAATAACTATAGACAAGCTTTCTGAGAGATTGCTTTCTGATGTGAGAATTCATCACACAGAGTTCCATACTTCCCTTCTTGGAATAGTTGGCTAACACTGTTGTCGTGGATTCTGCAAAGGTATATTTGGGAGCTCATTGAGGGCTATGGTGAAATAGGAAATATCCTCAAATAATAACTAGAGAGAAGCTTTCTGAGAGATTGCTTTCTGATGTGTGACTTCATCATACAGAGTTCCACCCTTCCCTTCTTGGAACAGTTTGCTGACACTGTTGTCGTGGATTTTGCAAAGGAATATTTGGGAGCTCATTGAGGGCTATGGTGAAAAAGGATATATACTCACATAAAAATTAATGAGAAGCTTTTTGAGAAACTGCGTTGCCATGTGTGAATGCAACTAACAGAGTTACACGTTTCTCTTCAGTGATCAGTTTGTTAACACAGTTTTCTGGAAATTTGCCTCGGGATATTTCTTAGCGCAAAGAAACTTACGGTGACAAAGGAAATACCCTCAGATGAAAACTAGAAAAAAGCTTTCGTAGAAAATTGTTGGTGATGTGTGAATTCATCTCACAGAGTAACACTTATGTTTCGTGGAGCAGTCTATTAACACTGTCTTTGAGCAACCTGAGAAGGACTTCTTTGGATCACATTGAGGCCTACGTTGATAAGGGAAATGTCATCCGTTCAAAACGTGAAAGAAGCTTTCTGAGAAACTTCTATCTGATCTGTGAGTTCATGTCACAGACTAATAACTTAGACTTCAGGAAGCAGTTTGCTAACACTCTTTTCGTGGATTCTGGAAAGTGATATTTGGGAGCCCATTGGGGCCCATGGTGAAAAAGGAAACATCCTCACATAATAACTAGAGAAAAGCTTTCTGAGAGATTGCTTTCTGATGTGTGACTTCATCACACAGAGATCCACCCTTGCCTTCTTGGAACAGTTTGCTCACACTTTTGTCATGGATTCTGCAACGTTATATTTGGGAGCTCATTGAGGGCTATGGTGAATAAGGAAATATCCTCAGATCAAAACCGGAAAGAAGTCTCCTGAGAAACTGCATTGCCATGAGTGAATGCAACTAACAGAGTTACAGGTTTCTCTTCAGTGATCAATGTGCTAAATAAGTTTTCTAGAAAACGGCAATTAGATACTTCATAGCGCCATGAACCTTACGGTGACAAAGGAAATATCCACAGGTGAAAACTAGAAAGAAGCTTTCTTAGAAACTTCTTGGTGATGTGTGAATTCATCTCAAAGATTTACACTTGTGTTTCGTGAAGCAGTCCATTTACACAGTCTTTGAGGAACCTGAGAAGGGCTTCATTGGATCGCATTGAGACCTACGCTGATAAAGGAAATTTCATCCGTTCAAAACGTGAAAGAAGTAGAATAATTTATAATCCTTTGGGTATATACCCAGTAGTGGGATGGCTGGGTCATATGGTACATCTAGTTCTAGATCCTTGAGGAATTGCCATACTGTTTTCCATAATGGTTGAACTAGTTTACAATCCCACCAACAGTGTAAAAGTGTTCCTATTTCTCCACATCCTCTCCAACACCTGTTGTTTCCTGACTTCTTAATGATTGCCATTCTAACTGGTGTGAGATGGTATCTCATTGTGGTTTTGATTTGCATTTCTCTGATGGCGAGTGATGATGAGCATTTTTTCATGTGTCTGTTGGCTGTAGGAATATCTTCTTTTGAGAAATGTCTGTTCATATCCTTTCTCCACTTTTTGATGGGGTTGTTTGTTTTTTTCTCGTATATTTGTTTGAGTTCTTTGTAGATTCTGGAAATTAGCCCTTTGTCAGATGAGTAGGTTGCAAAAATTTTCTCCCATTCTGTAGGTTGCTTGTTCACTCTGATGGCAGTTTCTTTTGCTGTGCAAAAGCTATTATTCTACTACAAAGACACATGTACACGTATGTTTATTGCGGCACTATTCACAATAGCAAAGACTTGGAATCAACCCAAATGTCCACCTGTGACAGACTGGATTAAGAAAATGTGGCACATATACACCATGGAATACGATGCAGCCATAAAAAAGGATGAGTTTGCGTCCTTTGTAGGGACATGGATGCAGCTGGAAACCATCATTCTTAGCAAACAATCACAGGAACAGAAAACCAAACACCGCATGTTCTCACTCATAGGTGGGAACTGAACAATGAGATCACTTGGACTCAGGAAGGGGAACATCACGCACTGGGGCCTAGCATGAGGAGGGGGGAGGGGGGAGGGGGGAGGGATTGCATTGGGGAATTATACATGATATAAATGATGAATTGAGGGGTGCTGACGAGTTGATGGGTGCAGCACACCAACATGGCATAAGTATACATATGTAACAAACCTGCACGTTATGCACATGTACCCTAGAACTTCAAGTATAATAAAAAAAAAAGAAAATAAAGAAAAAAAAACGTGAAAGAAGCTTTCTAAGAAACTTCTTTCTGATCTGTGAGTTCATCTCACAGTCTTATAACTTAGACTTCAGGAAGTAGTTTGCGAACACTCTTTTCGTGTATTCTGGACAGTGATATTTGGGAGCCCTTAGGGGCCCATGCTGAAAAAGGAAATATCCTCACATAATAACAAGAGAGAAGCTTTCTGAGAGATTGCTTTCTGATGTGTGACTTCATCACACAGAGTTCCACTCTTCCCTTCTTGGAACAGTTTGCTAACACTGTTGTCGTGGATTCTGCAAATTATATTTGGGAGCTCATTGAGGGCTATGGTGAAAAAGGAAATATCCTCAGATCAAAACTTTAAAGACGGCTTCTGTGAAACTGCGTTGCCATGTGTGAATGCAACCCACAGAATTATTCGTTTCTCTTCAGTGATCAGTTTGTTAACACTGTTTTCTGGAAATCTGCAGTTAGATCCTTCATAGTGCAATGAACCTTACGGTGACAACGAAAATATCCACAGATGAAAACTAGAAAGAAGGTTTCTTACAAATTTCTTGGTGATGTGTGAATTCATCTTTATAGTTACACTTATGTTTCGTGGAGCAGTCCATTAACACTGTCTTTGAGGAAACTGAGAAGGGCTTCCTTGGATCGCATTGAGGTCTACGCTGAAAAGGAATTTTCATCAGTTCAAAACGTGAATGAAGCTTTCTGAGAAATTACTTTCTGATCTGTGAGGTCATCTCACAGACGTACAACTTAGACTTCAGGAAGCAGTTTCCTTACTCTCTTTTCGTGGAATCTGGAAAGTGATATTTGGAGCTGATTGGGGCCCATAGTGAAAAAGGAAATATCCTCACATAATGACTACAGAGAAGCTTTCTGAGACATTGCTTTCTGATGTGTGACTTCATCACAAAGAGTTCCACCCTTCCCTTCTTGGAACAGATGGATAACACTGTTGTCTTGTATTCTGCAAAGGTATATTTGGGAGCTCATTGAGGGCTATGGTGAAAAAGGAAACATTCTCACATAATATCTAAAGAGAAGCTATCTGAGAAAATGCGCAGCCATGTGAGAATGCAACTCACAGAGTTACACGTTTCTCTTCAGTGATCAGTTTGTTAACACAGTTTTCTGGAAATCTGAAAATAGATACTTCATAGCGCAATGAACATTACAGTGACAAAGGAAATATCCACAGATGAAAACTAGAAAGAAGATTTCTTAGAAACTTCTTGGTGATGTGTGAATTCATCTTCCAGAGTTACACTTATGTTTCGTCTAGCAGTCCATTAACACTGTCTTTGAGGATCCTGAGAATGGCTTCCTTGGATTGCATTGAGGCCGACGCTGATAAAGGAAATTTCATCCGTTCAAAATGAGAAAGAAGCTGTCTGCGAAACTTCTTTCTGATCTGTGAGTTCATCTCACAGACTTATAACTAAGTCTTCAGGAAGCAGTTTACGAACACTCTTTTCGTGGATTCTGGAAGGTGATATTTGGGAGCCCATAGGGGCCCATAGTGAAAAAGGAAATATCCTCACATAATAGGTAGAGAGAAGCTTTCGGAGAGATTGCTTTCTGATGTGTGACTTCATCACACAGAGTTCCACCCTTCCCTTCTTGGAACAGTTTGCAAACACTGTTGTCGTGGATTATGCAGAGGTATATTTGGGATCTCTTTGAGGGCTATGGTAAAAAAGGAAATATACTCACATAATAACTAAAGAGAAGCTTTCTGAGAACCTGCGTTGCCATGTGTGACTGCAACTCACAGAGTTACACGTTTCTCTTCAGAGATCAGTTTGTTAACCCAGTTTTCTGGAAATATGCATTTAGATACTTCATAGCGCAATGAACTTTACGGTGACAAAGGAAATATCCAGAGATGAAAACTAGAAAGAAGCTTTCGTAGAAACTTCCTGGTGATGTGTGAATTCATCTTCCACAGTTACACTTATGTTTCGTGGAGCAGTCCATTAACACTCTCTTTGAGGAAACTGAGAAGGGCTTCCTTGGATCGCATTGAGGCCTACGCTGATAAAGGAAATTTCATCCTTTCAAAACGTGAACGCAGCTTTCTGAGAAACTTCTTTCTGATCTGTGAGTTCATCTCACAGTATTATGACTTCGACTTCAGGAAGCAGTTTGCGAACACTCTTTTTGGGGTTTCTGGAAAGTGTCATTTAGGAGCCCATAGGGGCCAATGGTGAAAAAGCAGATAATCTCACATAATAACTGGAGAGAAGCTTTCTGAGAGATTGCTTTCTGATGTGTGACTTCATCACACATAGTTCCACCCTTCCCTTCTTGGAACAGTTTGCTAACACTGTTGTCGTGAATTCTGCCAAGTTATATTTTGGAGCTCATTGAAGGCTATGGTGAAAAAGGAAATATCCTCAGATCAAAACTGGAAAGAAGCCTTCTGAGAAACTGCATTGCCATGAGTGACTGCAACTCACAGAGTTACAGGTTTCTCTTCAGTGATCAGTTTGTTAACACAGTTTTCTGTAAATCTGCAATTAGATACTTCATAGCGCAATGAACATTACGGTGACAAAGGAAATATCCACAGATGAAAACTAGAAAGAAGCTTTCATAGAAACTTCTTGGAGATGCTGAATTCATCTTTCAGATTTACACTTATGTTTCGTGGAGGAGTCCATTAACACTCTCTTTGAGGAACCTGAGAAGGGCTTCCTTGGATTACATTGAGGCCTACGCTGATAAAGGAAATTTCAACCGTTTAAAACGTGAAAGAAACATTCTGAGAAACTTCTTTCTGATCTGTGAGTTCATCACACAGCTTACAACTTAGACTTCAGGAAGCAGTTTGCGAACACTCTCTTCATGGATTCTGGAAAGTGATATTTGGGTGCCCATAGGGGCCCATGGTGAAACAGGAAATATCCTCACATAATAACTAGAGAGAAGCTTTCTGAGAGATTGCTTTCTGATGTGTGACTTCATCACATAGAGTTTCACACTTCCCTTCTTGGAACTGTTTGCTAACACTGTTGTCTTGGATTCTGCAGAGGTATATTTGGGAGCTCATTGAGGGCTATGGTGAAAAAGGAAATATCCTCAGATCAGAACTGGAAAGAAGCCTTCTGAGAAATTGAATTTCCATGAGTGAATGCAACTCACAGAGTTACACATTTCTCTTCAGTGATCAGTTTGCTAACTAAGTTTTCTGGAAATCTGCAATGGGATACCTCTTATCGCAATGAAGCTTACGGTGACAAAGGAAATATCCTCAGATGAAAACTAGAAAGAAGCTTTCCTAGAAACTTCTTGTTGATGTGTGAATATATCTAACACAGTTGAACTTATGTTTCGTGGAGTAGGCCTTTAACACTGTGTTTGAGGAACCTGAGGAGGGCTTCTTTGGATAGCATTGAGGCCTACACTGATAAAGGAAATTTCATCCGTTGAAAACGTGAAAGAAGCTTTCTGAGAAACTTCTTTCTGATCTGTGAGTTCATCTCACAGACTTATAACTTAGACTTCAGGAAGCATTTTGCGAATAGTCTTTTCGTGGATTCAGGAAAGTGATATTTGGGAGCCCATAGGGGCCCATGGTGAAAAAGGAAATAATCTCACATAATAACTAGAGAGAAGCTTTCTGAGAGATTGCTTTCTGTTGTGCTACTTCATCACACGGACATCCACCCTGCCCTTCTTGGAACAGTTTGCTAACACTGTTGTCGTGGATTCTGCAATGAATATTTGGGAGTTCATTGAATGCTATGGTGAAAAAGGAAATATCCTCAGATCAAAATTGGAAAGAAGCCTTCTGAGAAACTGCATTGCCATGAGTGAAAGCCACTCAGAGAGTTACACCTTTCTCTTCAGTGATCAGTTTGCTAACTAAGTTTTCTGCAAGTCTGCAATGGGATATCTCTTATCGCAATAAACCTTACGGTGACAAAGGAAATATCCTCCGATGAAAACTGGAAAGAAGCTTTCTTAGAAACTTCTTGGTGATGTGTGAATTCATCTCACATGTTACACTTATGTTTCGTTGAGCAGTCCATTAACACTGTCTTTGGGGAACCTGAGAAGGGCTTCTTTATATCGCATTGAGGTCTACGCTGATAAAGGAAAATTCATCTGTTCAAAACGGGAGAGAATCTTCCTGAGAAACTTTTTTCTGATCTGTGAGTTCATCTCACAGACTTATAACTTGGACTTCAGGAAGCAGTTTGCGAACACTCTTTTCACGGATTCTGGAAAGTGATATTTCGGAGCCCATAGGGGCCCATGGTGAAAAAGGAAATATCCAAACATAATAACTAGAGAGAAGCTTTCTGAGAGATTGCTTTCTGATGTGTGACTTCATCACAAAGAGTTCCACCCTTCCCTTCTAGGAACATTTTGCTAACACTGTTGGCATGGATTCCGCAAAGTTATCTTTGGGGGCTGATTGAGGGCTATGGTGAAAAAGGAAATATCCTCAGATCAAAACTGGAAAGAAGCCTTCTGAGAAACTGCATTGCCATGAGTGAATGCAACTCACAGAGTTACACGTTTCTCTTCAGTGATCAGTTTGCTAACTAAGTTTTCGGGAAATCTGCAATGGGATACCTCTTAGCGCAATGAACCTTACAGTGACAAAGGAAATATCCTCAGATGAACAGTAGGAAGTAGCTTTCCTAGAAACTTCTTGGTGATGTGTGAATTCATCTCACAGAGTTACACTTATGTTTATTGGAGCAGTCCAATAACACTGCCTTGAGGAAGCTGAGGAGGGCTTCTTTGGATAGCATTGAGGCCTACACTGATAAAGGAAATTTCATCTGTTCAAAACGTCAAAGAAGCTTTCTGAGAAGCTTCTTTCTGATCTGTGAGTTCATCTCACGGACTTATAACTTAGATTTCATTAAGCAGTTTGTGAACACTCTTTTCGTGGATTCTGGAAAGTGATATATGGGATCCCATAGGGGCCCATGGTGAAAAAGAAAATGTCCTCACATAATAACTAGAGAGAAGCTTTCTGAGAGATTGCTTTCTGATGTGTGACTTCATCACACAGAGTTCCACCCATCCCTTCTTGGAATAGTTGTCTAACACTGTTGTCGTTTATTCTGCGAGGTTATATTTGGGAGCTGATTTAGGGCTCTGGTGAAAAAGGAAATATCCTCAGATCAAAACTGGAAAGAGGCCGGGCGCGGTGGCTCAAGCCTGTAATCCCAGCACTTTGGGAGGCTGAGACGGGTGGATCACGAGGTCAGGAGATCGAGACCATCCTGGTCTACACGGTGAAACCCCGTCTCTATTAAAAAATACAAAAAACTAGCCGGGCGAGATGGCGGGCGCCTGTAGTCCCAGCTACTCGGGAGGCTGAGGCAGGAGAATGGCGTAAACCCGGGAGGCAGAGCTTGCAGTGAGCGGAGATCGCGCCACTGCACTCCAGCCTGGGCGACAGAGGGAGACTCCGTCTCAAAAAAAAAAAAAAAAAAAAAAAAAAAAAAAAAAAAACTGGAAAGAAGCCTTCTGAAAAACTGCATTGCCATGAGGGAATGCAACTCACAGAGTTACACGTTTCTCTTCAGTGATCAGTTTGCTAACTACGCTTTCTGGAAATCTGCAATGGGATACCTCTTAGCGAAATGAAGCTTACGGTGACAAAGGAAATATCCTCAGATGAAAACTAGAAAGACGCTTTCCTAGAAACTACTTGGTGATGTGTGAATTCATCTCACAGAGTTACACTTATGTTTCTTGGAGCAGTCCATTAACACTGTGTTTGAGGAAACTGAGAAGGCCTTCCTTGGACCGCATTGAGGATTACGCTGAGGAAGGAAATTTCATCCGTTCAAAACGTGAAGGAGGCTTTCTGAGAAAATTTTTCTGATCTGTGAGTTCATCTTACAGACTTATAATTTAGATTTCATCAAGCAGTTTGCTAACACGCTTTTCGTGGAATCTGGGAAGTGATATTTGGGAGCCCATAGGGTGCCATGATGAAGAAGGAAATATCCTCACATAATAAATAGAGAGAAGCTTTCTGAGAGATTGCTTTCTGAAGTGTGACTTCATCACACAGAGTTCCCTCTTTCCCTTCTTGGAACAGTTTGCTAACACTGTTGTCATATATTCTGCAGAGGTTTATTTGGGAGCTCATTGAGGGCTATGGTGAAAAAGGAAATATCCTCACCTAATAACTAAAGAGTAGCTTTCTGAGAAACTGCATTGCCATGTGGGAATGCAACTCACAGAGTTACACGTTCCTCTTCAGTGATCAGTTTGCTAACACAGTTTTCTGGAAATCTGCAATTACATACTTCATAGCTCAATGATCCTTACGGTGACAAAGGAAATATCCACAGATGAAAACTAGAAAGAAGCTTTTTAGAAACTTCTTGGTGATGAGTGAATTCATCTCACAGAGATACACTTATGTTTCATGGAGCAGTCCATTAACACTGTCTTTCAGGAACATGAGATGGGCTTCCTTGGATCGCATGGAGGCCTACGCTGATAAAGGAAATTTCATCCGTTCAAAACGTGAAAGAAGCTTTCTGAGAAACTTCCTTCCCACCTGTGAGTACATCTCACAGACTTATAGCGTTGACTTCAGAAAGCAGTTTGCGAACACTCTAGTCTTGGATTCTGGAAAGTGATATTTGGGAGCCCATAGGGGCCCATGGTGAAAAAGGAAATATCCTCACTTAATAACAAGAGAGAAGCTTTCGGAGAGATTTCTTTCTGATGTGTGACTTCATCACACATATTTCCACCCTTCCCTTCTTGGACCCGTTTGCTAACACTGTTGTCGTGGATTCTGCAAAGTTATATTTGGGAGCTCATTGAGGGCTATGGTGAAAAAGGAAATATCCTCAGATCAAAACTGGAAAGAAGCCTTCTGAGAAACTGCATTTCCATGAGTGAATGCAACTCACAGAGTTACACGTTTCTCTTCAGTGATCAGTTTGCTAACTAAGTTTTCTGGAAATCTACAATGGGATACCTCTTATCGAAATGAAGCTTACACTGACAAAGGAAATATCCTCAGATGAAAGCTAGAAAGAAGCTTTCTTAGAAACTTCTTGTTGATGTGTGAATACATCTAACAGAGTTAAACTTATGTTTCGTGGAGCAGTCCATTAACACTGTCTTTGAGGAAGCTGAGGAGGGCTTCTTTGGATAGCATTGAGGCCTACGCTGATAAAGGAAATTTCATCCGTTGAAAACGTGAAAGAAGCTTTCTGAGAAACTTCTTTCGGATCTGTGAGTTCATCTGACAGACTTATAAATTAGACTTCAGGAAGCAGTTGGCTAACACTCTTTTTGTGGAATCTGGAAAGTGATATTTGGGAGCCCATTGGGGCCCATGGTGAAAAAGGAAATATCCTCACATAATAACTAGAGAGAAGCTTTCTGAGAGATTGCTTTCTGATGTGTAACTGCATCACACAGAGTTCCACCCTTCTCTTCTTGGAACAGTTTGCTAAAACTGTTGTCGTGGATTCTGCAAAGTTATATTTGGGGGCTCATTGAGGGCTATGGTGAAAAAGGAAATATCGCTCATAATAACTAAAGAGAAGCTTTCTGAGAAACTGCATTGCCATGTGGGAATGCAACTCACAGAGTTACACGTTTCTCTTCAGTGATCAGTTTGTTAACACAGTTTTCTGGAAATCTGCAATTAGATTCTTCATAGCGCTATGAACATTATGGTGACAAAGGAATTATCCACAGATGACAAATGGAAAGAAGCTTTCTAAGAAACTTCTTGGTGATGTGTGAATTCATCTCACAGAGTTACACTTATGTTTCAAGGAGCAGTCCATTAACACTGTCTTTGAGGAACCTGAGAAAGGCTTCTTTGGATCGCATTGAGGCCTACTCTGATAAAGGAAATTTCATCCGTTCAAAACGTGAAAGAAGCTTTCTGATAAACTTCTTTCTGATCTGTGAGTTCATCTCACAGAGTTATAATTTAGACTTCAGGAAGCAGTTTGCGAACACTCTTTTCGTGGAATCTACAAAGTGATATTTTGGAGCCCATAGGGACCCATGTTGAAAAAGGAAATATCCTCACATAATAACTAGAGAGAAGCTTTCTGAGAGATTGCTTTCTGATGTGTGACTTCATCACAGAGAGTTCCACCCTCCTTTCTTGGAACAGTTTGCCATCACTGTTGTCCTGGATACTGCAAATTCATATTTGTGAGCTCTTTGCGGCTATGGTGAAAAAGGAAATATCCTCACATAATAACTAAAGAGAAGCTTTCTGAGAAACTGCGTTGCCATGTGTGAATGCAACTCACAGAGTTACAGGTTTCCCTTCAGTGATCAGTCTGTTAACAGAGCTTTCTGGAATCTGCAATTAGATACTTCATACCGCAATGAACCTTATGGTGACAAAGGAAATATCCACAGGTGAAAACAAGAAAGAAACTTTCTTGGAAACTTCTTGGTGATGTGTGATTTCATCTCACAGAGTTACACTTATGTTTCGTGGAGCAGTCCATTAACCCTGTCTTTGAGGAACCTGAGAAGGGCTTCCTTGGATCGCATTGAGGCCTCCTCTGATAAAGGAAGTTTCATCCGTTCAAAACGTGAAAGAAGCTTTCTGAGAAACTTCTTTCTCATCTGAGAGTTCATCCCACAAACTTATAAATTAGACTTCAGGAAGCAGTTTGGTAACACTCTTTTCGTGGAATCTGGAAAGTGATATTTGGGAGCCCATAGGGGCCCATGGTGAAAAAGGATATATCCTCACATAATAAATAGAGAGAATGTTTCTGAGAGATTGCTTTCTGATGTGTGACTTCATCACACAGAGTTCCACCCTTCCCTTCTTGGAACAGTTTGCTAACAACGTTGTCGAAGTTTCTGCAGAGGTATATGTGGGAGCTCATTAAGGGCTACGGTGAAAAAGGAAATATCCTCACATAACTAAAGAGAAGCTTTCTGAGAAACTGCGTTGCCATGGGTGAATGCAACTCACAGAGTTACACGTTTCTCTTCAGTGATCAGTTTGTTAACAGAGTTTTCTGGAAATCTGCAATGAGATACTTCATAGCGCAATGAACCTTATGGTGACAAAGGAAATATCGACAGGTGAAAACTAGAAAGAAGTTTTCGTGGAAACTTCTTGGTGATGTGTGAATTCACCTCACACAGTTACACTTATGTTTCGTGGTGCAGTCCATTAACACTGTCTTTGAGGAACCTGAGAAGGGCTTCCTTGGATCGCATTGAGGCCTCCTCTGATAAAGGAAGTTTCATCCGTTCATAACGTGAAAGAAGCTTTCTGAGAAACTTCTTTCTCATCTGAGAGTTCATCCCACAAACTTATAAATTAGACTTCAGGAAGCAGTTTGCTAGCCTTCTTTTCGTGGAATCTGGAAAGTGATATTTGGGATCCCATAGGGGCCCACGGTGAAAAAGGATATATCCTCACATAATAACTATAGGGAAGGTATCTGAGAGATTGCTTTCTGATGTGTGACTTCATCACACAGAGTTCCACACTTCCCTTCTTGGAACAGATTTCTAACAACTTTGTCGAGGATTCCGCAGAGGTATATTTGGGAGCTTATTGAGGGCTACGGTGAAAAAGGAAATATCCTCACATAATAACTAAAGAGAAGCTTTCTGAGAAACTGCGTTGCCATGTGTGAATGCAACTCACAGAGTTACACGTTTGTCTTCAGTGATCAGTTTGTTAACACAGTTTTCTGGAAATGTGCAATTAGATAATTCATTGTGTAATGAACCTTACACTGTTGTAATGGATTCTGCAAAGTTATATTTGGGAGCTCATTGAGAGCTATGGTGAATAAGGAAATATCCGCAGATCAAAACGGAAAAGAAGTCTCCTGAGAAACTGCATTTCCATGAGTGAATGCAGCTCACAAAGTTACACGTTTCTCTTCAGTGATCAGTTTGCTAACTAAGTTTTCTGGAAATCTGCAATGGGATACCTCTTATCGCAATGAAGCTTACGGTGACAAAGGAAATATCCTCAGATGAAAAGTAGAAAGAAGCTTTCCAGAAACTTCTTGGTGAAGTGTTAATTCACCTTCCAGAGTTACACTTATGTTTCCTGGAGCAGTCCATTAACACTGTCTTTGAGGAACTTGAGAAGGTCTTCTTTGGATCGTATTGAGGCCTACTCTGATAAAGGAAATTTCTTCCGTTCAAAACGTGAAAGAAGCTTTCTGAGAAACTTCTTTCTGATCTGTGAGTTCATCTCACAGATTTGTAACTTAGACTTCAGGAAGTAGTTTGCTAACACTCTTTTCTTGAAATCTGGAAAGTGATATTTGGGAGCCCTTAGGATCCCATGGTCAAAAAGGAAATATCCACACAGAACAACAAGAGAGAAGCTTTCTGAGAGATTGCTTTCTGATGTGTGACTTCATCACACAGAGTTCCACCCTTCCATTCTTGGAAGAGTTTGCTACCCCTGTTGTCGTGGATTCTGCAGAGGTATATTTGGGAGCTCATTGAGGGCTATGGTGAAAAAGGAAATATCCTCACATAATAACTAAAGAGAAACTGCGTTGCCATGTGTGAATGCAACTCACAGAGTTACACGTTTCTCTTCAGTGATCAGTTTGTTAACACAGTTTTCTGGAAATCTGCAATTAGATAATTCATTGCGCAATGAACCTTACGGTGAAAAAGGAAATATCGACATTTGAAAATTAGAATGAAGCTTTCTTAGAAACTTCTTGGTGATGGGGGAATTCATCTCAGAGAGTTACACTTTTGTTTCGTGGAGCCGTCTATTAACACTGTCTTGGAGGAACCTGAGAATGGCTTCTTTAGATCGCATTGAGGCCTACGCTGATAAAGGAAATTTCATCCGTTCCAAACGTGAAAGAAGCTTTCTGAGAAACTTCTTTCTGATCTGTGAGGTCATCTCACAGACTTATAACTGAAACTTCAGGAGGCAGTTTGCTAACACTCTTTTCGTGGAATCTGGAAAGTGATATTTGGGAGCCCATAGGGGCCCATGGTGAAAAAGGAAATATCCTCACATAATAACTAAAGAGAAGCTTTCTGAGAGATTGCTTTCTGATGTGTGATTCATCAAACAAAGTTCCACCCTTCCCTTCTTGGAACAGTTTGCTAACAACTTTGTCGAGGATTCTGCAGAGGTATATTTGGGAGCTCATTCAGGGCTATGGTGAAAATGGAAATATCCTCACATAATAACTAAAGAGAAGCTTTCTGAGAAACTGCGTTGCCATGTATGAATGCAACCCCCAGAGTTACACGTTTCTCTTCAGTGATCAGTTTGCTAGCACAGTTTTCTGGAAATCTGCAATTAGATACTTCATAGCGCAATGAACCTTATGGTGACAAAGGAAATATCCAAGGTGAAAACTAGGAAGAAGCTTTCTTGGAAACTTCTTGGTGATGTGTGAATTCATCTCACAGAGTTACACTTACGTTTCATGGAGCAGTCCGTTAACACTCTCTGTGAGGAACCTGAGAAGGGCTTCTTTCGATCGCATTGAGGCCTACTCTGATAAAGGAAATTTCATTGGTTCAAAACGTGAAAGAAGCTTTCTGAGAAACTTCTTTCTGATGGGCGAGTTCATCTCACAGACTTATAAATTAGAATTCAGGAAGCAGTTTGCTAACACTCTTTTCGTGGAATCTAGAAAGTGATATTTGGGAGCCTATACGGACCCATGGTGAGACAGGAAATATCCTCACATAATAACTACAGAGAAGCTTTCTGAGAGATTACTTTCTGATGTGTGACTTCATCACACAGAGTTCCACCCTTCCCTTCTTGGAACAGTTTGCTAACACTGTTGTGGTGGATTCTGAAGAGGTATATTTGAGAGCTCATTGAGTGCTATGGTGAAAAAGGAAATATCCTCACATAATAACTAAAGAGAAGCTTTCTGAGAAACTGCACTGCCATGTGTGAATGCAACTCACAGAGTTACATGTTTCTCTTCAGTGATCAGTTTGTTAACACAGTTTTCTGGAAATCTGCAATTAGATACTTCATAACGCAATGAACCTTATGGTGACAAAGGAAATATCCACAGGTGAAAACTAGAAAGAAGCTTTCTTGGAGACTTCTTGGTGATGTGTGAATTCATCTCACATAGTTACACTTATGTTTCGTGGTGCAGTCCATTAACACTGTCTTTGAGGAAACTTGGAAGGGCTTCTTTGGATCGCATTGAGGCCTATGCTGATGAAGGACATTTCATCCGTTCAAAACGTGAAAGAAGCTTTCTGAGAAACTTCTTTCTGATCTGCGAGTTCATCTCACAGACTTATGACTTAGAATTCAGGAAGTAGGTTGCTAACACTCTTTTTGTGGAATCTGGAAAGTGATATTTGGGAGCCCATAGGGGCCCATGGTGAAAAAGGAAATATTCTCACATAATAATTATAGAGAAGCTTTCTGAGAGACTGCTTTCTGATGTGTGACTTCATCACACCGAATTCCACCATTGCCTGCTAGGAACAGTTTGCTATCCCGGTTGTCGTGTATTCTGAAGAGGTATATTTTGGAGCTCTTTTAGGGCCATGGTGATAACGGAACTATCCTCACATAATAACTAAAAGAAGCTTTCTGCGAAACTGTGTTGCCATGGGTGAATGCAACTCACAGAGTTACAAGTTTCCCTTCAGTGATCAGTTTGTTAACAGAGTTTTCTGGAAATCTGCAATTAGATACTTCATAGCGCAATGAACCTTATGCTGACAAAGGAAATATCCAAAGGTGAAAACTAGAAAGTAGCGTCCTTTGAAACTTCTTGGTGATGTGAGAATTCTTCTCACTGAGTTTCACTTATGTTTCGTGGAGCAGTCCATTAACATTGTCTTTGAGGAACCTGAGAAGGGCTTCTTTGGATCGCATCGAGGCCTACGCTGATGAAGGAAATTTCATCTGTTCCAAACGTGAAAGAAGCTTTCTGAGAAACTTCTTTCTGATCTGCGAGTTCATCTCACAGACTTATAACTTAGACTTCAGGAAGCAGTTTGCTAACACTCTTTTCGTGGGATCTAGAAAGTGATATGTTGGAACCCATAGTGGCCCATGGTGAAAAAGGAAATATCCTCACATAATAACTAGAGAGAAGCTTTCTGAGAGATTGCTTTCTGTTGTTGTGACTTCATCACACAGAGTTCCAGCCTTCCCTTCTTGGAACAGTTTGCGAACACTGTTGTCGTGGATTCTGCAGACTTATATTTGGGAGCTCATTGAGGGCTATGGAAAAAAGGAAATATGCTTTCATAATAACTAAAGAGAAGCTTTCTGAGAAACGGGGTTGCCATGTCTGAATGTAACTCACAGAGTTACACGTTTCTCTTCAGTGATCAGTTTGTTAACGGAGTTTTCTGGAAATCTGCAATTAAATACTTCATAGCAAATGAACCTTAAGGTGACAAAGTAAATATCCACAGGTGAAAACTAGAAAGGAGCTTTCTTGGAAACTTCTTGGTGATGTGTGAATTCATCTCACAGAGTGACACTTATGTTTCGTGTAGCAGTCCATTAACACTGTCTTTGAGGAACCTGAGAAGGGCTTCTTTGGACAGCATTGAGGCCTACGCTGATAAAGGAAATTTCATCCGTTCAAAACGTGGAAGAAACTTTCTGAGAAACTTCTTTCTGATCTGTGAGTTCATCTCACAGACTTATAACTTAGACTTCAGGAAGTAGTTTGCTACCATTTTTTTCATGGATTCTGGAAAGTGATATTTGGGAGCCCATAAGGTCCCATGGTGAAAAAGGAAATATCCTCACATAATAACTAGAGAGAAGGTTTCTGAGACATTGCTTTCTGATGTGTGACTTCATTACACAGAGTTCCACCCTTCCCTTCTTGGAACAGTTTGCTAACCCTGTTGTCCTGTATTCTGCAGAGGTATATTTGGGAGCTCATTGAGTGCTATGGTTAAAAAGGAAATATCCTCACATAATAACTAAAGAGAAGTTTTCTGAGAAATTGCATTGCCATGTGTGAATGCAACTCACAGATTTACACGTTTCTCTTCAGTGACCAGTTTGTTAACACACTTTTCTGGAAATCTGCAATTAGATTCTTCATAGTGCAATGAACCTTATGGTGACAAAGGAAATATCCACAGATGAAAACTAGAAAAAGGTTTCTTAGAAACTTCTTGGTGATGTGTGAATTCATCTTCCAGAGTTACACTTATGTTTCGTGCAGCAGTCCATTAACACTGTCTTTGAAGAAACTGAGAAGGGCTTCCTTGGATCGCATTGAGGCCTACGCTGATAAAGGAATTTCATCTGTTTCAAACGTGAAAGAAGCTTCTGAGATACTTCTTTCTGATCTGTGAGTTCATCTCACTGAATAATAACTTAGACTTCAGAAAGCAGTTTGCTAACACTCTTTTCGTGTAATCTGGAAAGTGATATTTGGGAGCTCATTGGGCCCATGGAGAGAAAGGAAATATCCTCACATAATTACTAGAGAGAAGCTTTCTGAGAGATTGCTTTCTGGTGTGTGACTTCATCACACAGAGTTCCACACTTCCCTTCTTGGAACAGTTGGCTAACACTGTTGTCGTTTATTCTGCAGAGGTATATTTGGAAGCTCATGAGGGCTATGGTGTAAAAGGAAATATCCTCCGATCAAAACTGGAAAGAAGCCTTCTGAGAAACTGCATTGCCATGAGTGAATGCAGCTCACAGAGTTACACGTTTCTCTTCAGTGACCATTTTGTTAACTAAGATTTCTGGAAATCTGCAATGGGATATCTCCTATTGCAATGAAGCTTACGGTGACAACGGAAGTATCCTCAGATGAAAAGTACAAAGAAGCTTTCTTAGAAACTTCTTGTTGATGTGTGAATTCATCTCACAAATTTACACGTATGTTTCGTGGAGCAGTCCATTAACACTGTCTTTGAGGAACCTGAGAAGGGCTTCTTTTGATCGCATTGAGGTCTACGCTGATAAAGGAAATTTCATCCGTTCAAAACGTGAAAGAAGCTTTCTCAGAACCGTCTTTCTGATATGTGAGTTGATCTCATAGACTTATAACATAGACTTCAGGAAGTAGTTTGCTAACACTCTTTTCGTGGAATCTGGAAAGTTATGTTTGGGTGCCCATAGGGGCCCATGGTGAAAAAGGAAATATCTTCTCATAATATCTAGAGAGAAGCTTTCTGAGAGACTGCTTTCTGATGTGTGACTTCATCACACAGAGTTCCACCCTTCCCTTCGTGGAACACTTTGCTAACACTGTTGTCGTGGATTCTGCAGACGTATATTTGGGAGCTCATTGAGAGCTATGGTGAAAAAGGAAACATACTCACATAATAACAAAAGAGAAGCGTTCTGAGAAACTGCGTAGCCATGTGTGAATGCAACTCAGAGTTATACGTTTCTCTTCAGTGATCAGTTTGTTAACACAGTTTTCTGTGAATATGCAATTAGATACATCATAGCGCAATGAACCTTACGGTGACAAAGGTAATCTCCACAGCTGAAAACTAGAAATAATCTTTCTTAGAAACTTCTTGGTGATGTGTCTATTCATCTCACAGAGTTACACTTATGTTTCGTGGAGCAGTCCATTAACACTGTGTTTCAGGAAACTGAGAAGGGCCTCCTTGGATCACATTGAGGCCTACGCTGATAAAGGAAATTTCATACGTTCAAAACGTGAAAGAAGTTTTCTGAGAAACTTCTATCTGATCTGTGAGTTCATCTCACAGACTTATCCTTTAGACTTCAGGAAGCAGTTTGCTGACACTCCTTTCGGGGAATCTGGAAAGTGATATATGGGAGCCCTTAGGGGCCCATGGGGAAAAAGGAAATATCCTCACATAATAACTAGAGAGAAGCTTTCTGAGAGATGGCTTTCCAATGTGTGACTTCATCACAAAGAGTTCCACCCCTCCCTTCTTGGAACAGTTTGCGAACACTGTTGTCGTGGATTCTGCAAAGGTATATTTGGGAGCTCATTGAGGGCTATGGTGAAAAAGGAAATATTCTCACATAATAACTAAAGAGAAGCTCTCTGAGAAACTGCATTGCCATTTGTGAATGCAACTCACAGAGTTTCACTTTTCTCTTCAGTGACCAGTTTGTTAACACAGTTTCGGGAAATCTGCAAATAGATACTTCATAGCGCAATGAACCTTACGGTGATAAAGGAAATATCCACAGAGGAAAACTGGAAAGAAGCTTTCTTAGAAACTTCTTGGTGATGTATGAATTCATCTCACAGAGTTGCATTTATATTTCATGGAGCAGTCCATTAACACTGTCTTTGAGCAACCTGAGAAGGGCTTCCTTGGATCGCATTGAGGCCGACGCTGATGACGGAAATTTCATCCGTTCAAAACGTAAAAGAAGCTTTCTGAGAATCTTCTTTCTGATATATGAGTTCATCTCACAGACTTATAACTTAGACTTCAGGGAGCAGTTTGCTAACACTCTTTTCATGGATTCTGGTAAGTGTAATTTGGGAGCCCATAGGGGCCCATGGTGAAAAAGGAAATAATCTCACATAATGCCTAGAGAGAACCTTTCTGAGAGATTTCTCTCTGATGTGTGACTTCATCACACAGAGTTACACGCTTCCCTTCTTGGAACAGTTTGCTCACACTGTTGTCGTGGATACTGCAGAGGTATTTTTGGGAGCTCATTGAGGGCTATGGTGAAAAAGGAAATATCCTCAGATCAAAATTGGAAAGAAGCCTTCTGAGAAACTGCATTGCCATGAGCGAAAGCAACACACAGAGTTACACGTTTCTGTTCAGTGATCAGTTTGCTAACTAAGTTTCCTGGAAATCTGCAATGGGATATCTCTTATCGCAATGAAGCTTACGGTGGCAAAGGAAATATCCTCAGATGAAAACTAGAAAGAAGCTTTGTTAGAAACTTCTTGGTGATGTGTGAATTCATCTCACAAAATTACACTTATGTTTCGTGGAGCAGTCCATGAACACTGTCTTTGAGGAACCTGAGAATTGCTTGTTTGGATTGCATTGAGGTCTAGCTGATAAAGGAAATTTCATCCGTTCCAAACGATAAAGAAGTTTATGAGAAACTTCTTCCTGGTCTGTGAGTTCATCTCACAGACTTATAACTTAGACTTCAGGAAGCAGTTTGCTAACACTCTTATCGTGGAATCTGGAAAGTGATATATGGGACCCCATAGGGGCCCATGGTGAAAAAGGAAATATTCTCTCATAATAACTAGAGAGAAGCCTTATGAGAGATTGCTTTCTGATGTGTGACTTCATCACACAGATTTCCACCCTTCCCTTCTTGGAACAGTTTGCTATCACTGTTGTCGTGGATTCTGCAAAGGAATATTGGGGAGCTCATTGAGATCTATGGTGAAAAAGGAAACATCCTCAGATCAAAACTGGAAAGAAGCCTTCTGAAAAAGGGCATTGCCATGAGTGAATACAACTCACAGACTTTCACGTTTCTCTTCAGTGATCAGTTTGCTAACTCAGTTTTCTGGAAATCTGCAATGGGATATCTCTTATCACAATGAAGATTACGGTGACAAAGTAAATATCCTCAGATGAAAACGAGAAACAAGCATTCTTATAAACTTCTTGGTGATGTGTGAATTCATCTCACAAAGTTACACATATGTTTCGTGGAGCAGTCCGTTAACACTGTCTTTGAGGAACCTGAGAAGGGCTTCCTTTTATCACTTTGAGGCCTACGCTGATAAAGGAAATTTCATCCGTTCAAAACGTGAAAGAAGCTTTCTGAGAAACTTCTTTCGGCTCTGTGAGTTCATGTCGCAGACTTCTAAATTAGACTTCATTAAGCAGTTTGCGAACACTCTTATCGTGGAATCTAGAAAGTGATATATGGGAGCCCATTGGGGCCCATGGTGAAAAAGGAAATAATCTCACATAATAACTAGAGAGACGCTTTCTGAGAGATTGCTTTCTTATGTGTGACTTCATCACACAGAGTTCACCCTTCCCTTCTTGGAACAGTTTGCTAACACTGTTGTTGTGGATACTGCAAAGTTATTTTTGGGAGCTCATTGAGGGCTATGGTGAAAAAGGAAATATACTCAGATAATAACTAAAGAGAAGCTTTCGGAGAAACTGCGTTGCCATGAGTGAATGCAACTCACCGAGTTACACGTTTTTTTTTAGTGATCAGTTTGCTAACTAAGTTTTCTGGAAATCTGCAATTAGATACTTCATGGCGCAATGAAACTTACTCTGACAAAGGAAATATCCTCAGATGAAAACCAGAAGGAAGCTTTCTTAGAAACTTCTTGGTGATGTGTGAATTCATCTCACAAAGTTACACTTATGTTTCATGGAGCAGTCCCTTAACACCGTCTTTGGGGAACCTGAGAAGGGCTTCTTGGATCGCATTGAGGCCTACGCTGATAAAGGAAATTTCATCCGTTGAAAACGAGAAAGAAGCTTTCTGAGAAACTGCTTTCTGATCTGTGAGTTCATCTCACAGGCTTATAACACAGGCTTCAGGAAGCAGATTGTTAACACCCTTTTCGTGGAAACTGGAAAGTGATATTTGGGAGCCCATAGGGGCCCATGGTGAAAAAGAAAATATCCTCACATAAAAACTAGAGAGAAGCTTTCTGAGAGATTGCTTTCTGATGTGTGACTTCATCACACACAGTTCCACACTTCCCTTCTTTTAACAGTTTGCTAACACTGTTTTCGTGGATTCTGCAGAAGTATATTTGGGAGCTCATTGAGGGCTACGGTTAAAAAAGGAAATATACTTACATAGCAGCAAAAGAGAACCTTTCTGAGAAACTGCGTTGCCATGTGTGAATGCAACTCACAGAGTTACACATTTCTCTTCAGTGATCAGTTTGTTAACACAGTTTTCTGGAAATCTGCAATTAGATACTTCATGGCGCAATGAAACTTACGGTGACAAAGGAAATATCCTCAGATGAAAACTAGAAAGAAGCTTTCTTAGATACATCTTGGTGATGTGTGAATCCATCTCACAGAGTTACACTTATGTTTCGTGGAGCAGTCCATTAACACTGTCTTTGAGGGACCTAAGAAGGGCTTCCTTGGATCGCTTAGAGGACTACGCTGATAAAGGATATTTCATCCGTTCAAAACGTGTAAAATGATTTCTGAGAAAGTTCTTTCTGATCTGTGAGTTCATCTCACAGACTCATGACTTAGACTTCAGGAAGCAGTTTGCTAACAATCTTTTCGTGGACTCTGGAAAGTGATATTTGGGAGCCCATAGGTGCCCATGGTGAAAAAGGAAATATACTCACATAATAACTAGAGACAAGCTTTGTGAGAGATTGCTTTCTGATGTGAGACTTCATCATACAGAGTTCCACCCTTCCCTTCTTGGAACAGTTGGCTGACACTGTTGTCATGGATTTTGCAAAGGAATATTTGGGAGCTCATTGAGGGCAATGGTGAAAAAGGATATACACTCACATAATAATTAAAGAGAAGCTTTTTGAGAAACTGCGTTGCCATGTGTGAATGCAACTCACAGAGTTACACGTTTCTCTTCAGTGATCTGTTTGCGAACATAGTTTTCTGGAAATCTGCCTCGGGATATTTCTTAGCGCAATGAAACTTACGGTGTCAAAGGAAATATCCTCAGATGAAAACTAGAAAGAATCTTTCATAGAAAGTTCTTGGTGATGTGTGAATTCATCTCACAGAGTTACACTTATGTTTCGTGGAGCAGTCCATTAACACTGTCTTTAAGGAACCTGAGAAGGGCTTCTTTGGATTGCATTGAGGCCTCCGCTTATATCCTCAGATAATAACTAGAGAGAATCTTTCTGAGAGATTGCTCTCTGATGTGTGACTTTTTCACACAGACTTCCACCCTTCCCTTCTTGCAACAGTTTGCTAACACTGTTGTCATATATTCTGCAGAGGTATATTTGGGAGCTCATTGAGGGCTGTGGTGAAAAAGGAAATATCCTCAGATCGAAACTGGAAAGAAGCCTTCTGAGAAACTGCTTGCCATGTGTGAATGCAAGCCACAGAGTTACACTTTTCTCTTCAGTGATCAGTTTGTTAACACAGTTTTCTGGAAATCTGCAATTAGATACTTCATAGCACAATGAACCTTACGGTGACAAAGGAAATATCCGCAGATGAAAACAAGAAAGGGAGCAGCTCCAGTCTCCAACCCCCAGCGCGAGCGACACAGAAGACTAGTGATTTCTGCATTTTCAACTGAGGTACTGGGGTCATCTCATTAGGGAGTGCCGGACAATCGGTGCTGGTCAGCTGCTGCAGCCTGACCAGCGAGAGCTGAAGCAGGGCGAGGCATCGCCTCACCTGGAAGCGCAAGGGGGAAGGGAATCCGTTTTCCTAGCCAGGGGAACTGAGACACACAACACCTGGAAAATCGGGTAACTCCCACCCCAATACTGCGCTGTAAGCATACAGGCACACCAGGAGAATATATCCCACACCTGGCCGGGAGGGTCCCACGCCCACGAAGCCTCCCTCACTGCTAACACAGCAGTCTGCCGCGATCTATCCGCAAGGCAGCAGCGAGGCTGGGGGAGGGGCGCCCGCCATTGCTGAGGCTTAAGTAGGTAAACAAAGCCGCTGGGAAGCTCGAACTGGGGGGAGTTCACAGCAGCTCAAGGAAGCCTGCCTGTCTCTGTAGTCTCCACCTCTGGGGACAGTGCACAGCTGAAGACCAACAGGGGAAGTAGCGGGAGCCGGTGCAGACGCGAACGACTCTGTCTGACAGCTTTGGGGAGAGCCGTGGATCTCCCAACGTGGAGGTTGAGATCTGAGAACGGACAGACTGCCTGCTCAGGTGTGTCCCTGACCCCTGAGTAGCCTCGCTGGGAGAAATCCCCCACTAGGGGCAGTCTGACACCCCACACCTCACAGGGTGGAGTACACCCCTGAGAGGAAACTTCCAAAGGAAGAATCAGACAGGTACACTCGCTGTTCAGCAATATTCTATCTTCGGCAAACTCTGCTGCTGATACCCAGGCAAACAGGGTCTGGAGTGGACCTCAAGCAATCTCCAACAGACCAACAGACAGTCCTTCTGACTGTCAGAAGGAAAACTATCAAACAGGAAGGACACCTATACCAAAACCCCATCAGTACGTCACCACCATCAAAGACCAGAGACAGATAAAACCACAAAGATGGGGAAGAAGCAGGGCAGAAAAGCTGGAAATTCAAAAAATAAGAGCGCATCTCCCCCTGCAAAGGAGCGCAGCCCATCGCCAGCAACGGATCAAAGCTGGTCAGAGAATGACTTGGATGAGAGGAGAGAAGAAGGCTTCAGTCCATCAAACTTATCAGAGCTACAGGAGGAATTACGTACCCAGCGCAAAGAAACTAAACATCTTGAAAAAAGAGTGGAAGAATTGACAGCTAGACTAATTAATGCAGAGAAGATTATAAACGAAATGACAGAGATGAAAACCATGACACGAGAAATACGTGACAAATGCACAAGCTTCAGTAACCGACAAGATCAACTGGAAGAAAGAGTATCAGCGATTGAAGATCAAATGAATGAAATGAAGCGAGAAGAGAAACCAAAAGAAAAAAGAAGAAAAAGAAATGAGCAAAGCCTGCAAGAAGTATGGGATTACGTAAAAAGACCAAATCTACGTCTGATTGGGGTGCCTGAAAGTGAGGGGGAAAATGGAACCAAGTTGGAAAACACTCTTCAGGAAATCATCCAGGAGAACTTCCCCAACCTAGTAGGGCAGGCCAACATTCAAATTCAGGAAATACAGAGAACGCCACAAAGATACTCCTCCAGAAGAGCAACTCCAAGACACATAATTGCCAGATTCACCAAAGTTGAAATGAAGGAAAAAATCTTAAGGGCAGCCAGAGAGAAAGGTCGGGTTACCCCCAAAGGGAAGCCCATCAGACTAACAGCAGATCTCTCGGCAGAAACTCTACAAGCCAGAAGAGAGTGGGGGCCAATATTCAACGTTCTTAAAGAAAAGAATTTTAAACCCAGAATTTCATATCCAGCCTAACTAAGTTTCATCAGTGAAGGAGAAATAAAATCCTTTACAGATAAGCAAATGCTTAGAGATTTTGTCACCACCAGGCCTGTCTTACAAGAGACCCTGAAGGAAGCCCTAAACATGGAAAGGAACAACCGGTATCAGCCATCGCAAAAACATGCCAAAATGTAAAGACCATCGAGGCTAGGAAGAAACTGCATCAACTAACGAGCAAAATAACCAGTTAATATCATAATGGCAGGATCAAGTTCACACATAACAATATTAACCTTAAATGTTAATGGACTAAATGCTCCAATTAAAAGACACAGACTGGCAAAATGGATCAAGAGTCAAGACCCATCAGTCTGCTGTATTCAGGAGACCCATCTCACATGCAGAGACATACATAGGCTCAAAATAAAGGGATGGAGGAAGATCTACCAAGCAAATGGAGAACAAAAAAGGCAGGGGTTGCAATCCTTGTCTCTGATAAAACAGACTTTAAACCATCAAAGATCAAAAGAGACAAAGAAGGCCATTACATAATGGTAAAGGGATCAATTCAACAGGAAGAGCTAACTCTCCTAAATATATATGCACCCAATACAGGAGCACCCAGATTCATAAAGCAAGTCCTTAGAGACTTACAAAGAGACTTAGACTCCCATACAATAATAATGGGAGACTTTAACACTCCGCTGTCAACATTAGACAGATCAACGAGACAGAAAGTTAACAAGGATATCCAGGAATTGAACTCATCTCTGCACCAAGCGGACCTAATAGACATCTATAGAACTCTCCACCCCAAATCAACAGAATATACATTCTTCTCAGCACCACATCGCACTTATTCCAAAATTGACCACATAATTGGAAGTAAAGCACTCCTCAGCAAATGTAAAAGAACAGAAATTATAACAAACTGTCTCTCAGACCACAGTGCAATCAAACTAGAACTCAGGACTAAGAAACTCAATCAAAACCGCTCAACTACATGGAAACTGAACAACCTGCTCCTGAATGACTACTGGGTACATAACGAAATGAAAGCGGAAATAAAGATGTTCTTTGAAACCAATGAGAACAAAGATACAACATACCAGAATCTCTGGGACACATTTAAAGCAGTGTGTAGAGGGAAATTTATAGCACTAAATGCCCACAAGAGAAAGCAGGAAAGATCTAAAATTGACACTCTAACATCACAATTAAAAGAACTAGAGAGGCAAGAGCAATCACATTCAAAAGCTAGCAGAAGGCAAGAAATAACTAAGATCAGAGCCGATCTGAAGGAGATAGAGACACAAAAAACCCTCCAAAAAATCAATGAATCCAGGAGTTGGTTTTTTGAAAAGATCAACAAAATTGACAAACCGCTAGGAAGGCTAATAAAGAAGGAAAGAGAGAGGAATCAAATAGATGCAATAAAAAATGATAAAGGGGATATCACCACTGACCCCACAGAAATACAAACTACCATCAGAGAATACTATAAACGCCTCTACGCAAACCAACTAGAAAATCTAGAAGAAATGGATAATTTCCTGGACACTTACACTCTCCCAAGGCTAAACCAGGAAGAAGTTGAATCCCTGAATAGACCAATAGCAGGCTCTGAAATTGAGGCAACAATTAATAGCCTACCCACCAAAAAAAGTCCAGGACCAGATGGATTCACAGCTGAATTCTACCAGAGGTACAAGGAGGAGCTGGTACCATTCCTTCTGAAACTATTCCAATCAATAGAAAAAGAGGGAATCCTCCCTAACTCATTTTATGAGGCCAACATCATCCTGATACCAAAGCCTGGCAGAGACACAACAAAAAAAGAGAATTTTAGACCAATGTTCCTGATGGACATTGATGCAAAAATTCTCAATAAAATACTGGCAAACCGGATTCAGCAGCACATCAAAAAGCTTATCCACCATGATCAAGTGGGCTTCATCCCTGGGATGCAAGGCTGGTTCAACATTCGCAAATCAATAAACGTAATCCAGCATATAAACAGAACCAAAGACAAGAACCACATGATTGTCTCAATAGATGCAGAAAAGGCTTTTGACAAAATTCAACAGCCCTTCATGCTAAAAACGCTCAATAAATTCGGTATTGATGGAACGTACCTCAAAATAATAAGAGCTATTTATGACAAACCCACAGCTAATATCATACTGAATGGGCAACAACTGGAAAAATTCCCTTTGAAAACTGGCACAAGACAGGGATGCCCTCTCTCACCACTCCTATTCAACATAGTGTTGGAAGTTCTGGCTAGGGCAATCAGGCAAGAGAAAGAAATCAAGGGTATCCAGTTAGGAAAAGAAGAAGTCAAAATGTCCCTGTTTGCAGATGACATGATTGTATATTTAGAAAACCCCATCGTCTCAGCCCAAAATCTCCTTAAGCTGATAAGCAACTTCAGCAAAGTCTCAGGATACAAAATTAATGTGCAAAAATCACAAGCATTCTTATACACCAGTAACAGACAAGCAGAGAGCCAAATCAGGAATGAACTTCCATTCACAATTGCTTCGAAGAGAATAAAATACCTAGGAATCCAGCTTACAAGGGATGTCAAGGACCTCTTCAAGGAGAACTACAAACCACGTCTCAGTGAAATCAAAGAGGACACAAACAAATGGAAGAACATACCATGCTCATGGATAGGAAGAATCAATATCGTGAAAATGGCCATACTCCCCAAGGTTATTTATAGATTCGATGCCATCCCCATCAAGCTACCAATGAGTTTCTTCACAGAATTGGAAAAAACTGCTTTAAAGTTCATATGGAACCAAAAAAGAGCCCGCATTGCCAAGACAATCCTAAGTCAAAAGGACAAAGCTGGAGGCGTCACGCTACCTGACTTCAAACTATACTACAAGGCTACAGTAACCAAAACAGCATGGTACTGGTACCAAAACAGAGATATAGACCAATGGAACAGAACAGAGTCCTCAGAAATAATACCGCACATCTACAGCCATCTGATCTTTGACAAACCTGAGAGAAACAAGAAATGGGGAAAGGATTCCCTATTTAATAAATGGTGCTGGGAAAATTGGCTAGCCATAAGTAGAAAGCTGAAACTGGATCCTTTCCTTACCCCTTATACGAAGATTAATTCAAGATGGATTAGAGACTTAAATGTTAGGCCTAATACCATAAAAACCCTAGGAGAAAATCTAGGTAGTACCATTCAGGACATAGGCATGGGCAAGGACTCCATGTCTAAAACACCAAAAGCAACGGCAGCAAAAGCAAAAATTGACAAATGGGATCTAATTAAACTAAAGAGCTTTTGCACAGCAAAAGAAACTACCATCAGAGTGAACAGGCAACCTACAGAATGGGAGAAAATTTTTGCAACCTACTCATCTGACAAAGGGCTAATATCCAGAATCGACAAAGAACTCAAACAAATATACGAGAAAAAAACAAACAACCCCATCAAAAAGTGGGGAAAGGATATGAACAGACATTTCTCAAAAGAAGGTATTCATACAGCCAACAGACACATGAAAAAATGCTCATCGTCACTCGCCATCAGAGAAATGCAAATCAAAACCACAATGAGATACCATCTCACACCAGTTAGAATGGCAATCATTAAGAAGTCAGGAAACAACAGGTGTTGGACACGATGTGGAGAAGTAGGAACACTTTTACACTGTTGGTGGGATTGTAAACTAGTTCAACCATTATGGAAAACAGTATGGCAATTCCTCAAGGATCTAGAACTAGATGTACCATAAGACCCAGCCATCCCACTACTGGGTATATACCCAAAGGATTATAAATTATTCTACTACAAAGACACATGTACACGTATGTTTATTGTGGCACTGTTCACAATAGCAAAGACTTGGAATCAACCCAAATGTCCATCTGTGACAGACTGGATTAAGAAAATGTGGCACATATACACCATGGAATACTATGCAGCCACTAAAAAAAGATGAGTTTGCGTCCTTTGTAGGGACATGGATGCAGCTGGAAACCATCATTCTTAGCAAACTGTCACAAGAAGAGAAAACCAAACACCGCATGTTCTCACTCATAGGTGGGAACTGAACAATTAGATCACTTGGACTCGGGAAGGGGAACATCACGCACTGGGGCCTATCATGGGGAGGGGGGAGGGGGGAGGAGGGAGGGATTGCATTGGGGAGTTATAAATGATATAAATGATGAATTGATGGGTGCTGACGAGTTGATGGGTGCAGCACACCAACATGGCATAAGTATACATATGTAACAAACCTGCACGTTATGCACATGTACCCTAGAACTTAAAGTATAATAATAAAAAAAAAAGAAAACAAGAAAGAAGCTTTCTTAGAAACTTCTTGGTGATGTGTGAATTCATCTCAGAGAGTTACATTGATGTTTCGTGGAGCAGTCCATTAACACTGTCTTTGAGGTACCTGAGAAGGGCTTCCTTGGATCGCATTGAGGCCTATGCTGATGAAGGAAATTTCATCCGTCCAAAACCTGAAAGAATCTTTCTGAGAAACTTCTTTCTGATCTGTGAGTTCTTCTCACAGACATATAACTTAGATTTCAGGAAGCAGTTTGCTAAAACTCGTTTCTTGGAATCTGGAAAGTGATATTTGGGAGCCCACAGGGGCCCATGGTGAAAAAGGAAATATCCTCACATAATAACTAGAGAGAAGCGTTCTGAGAGATTGCTTTCTGAAGTGTGACTTCATCACACAGAGTTCCACCCTTCCCTTCTTGGAACAGTTTGCTAACCTTGTTGTCGTGGATTCTGCAAAGGTATATTTGGGAGCTCATTGAGGGCTATGGTGAAAAAGGAAATATCCTCACCTAATAACTAAAGAGAAGCTTTCTGAGAAACTGCATTGCCATGAGTGAATGCAACTCACAGAGTTACACGATTCTCTTCAGTGATCAGTCTGCTAACTAAGTTTTCTGGAAATCTGCAATGGGATACCTCTTAGCGCAATAAAGCTTACGGTGACAAAGGAAATATCCTCAGATGAAAACTAGGAAAAAGCTTTCTTAGAAACTTCTTGGTGATGTGTGAATTCATCTCACAGAGTTACACTTATGTTTCGTGGAGCAGTCCATTAACACTGTCTTTGAGGAACCTGAGAAGGGCTTCCTTGGATCACATTGAGGCCTACGCTGATAAGGGAAATTTCATCCATTCAAAACGTGAAAGAAGCTTTCTGAGAAACTTCTTTCTGATCTGTTAGTTCATCCCACAGACTTATAACTTAGACTTCAGGAAGCACTTTGCTAACACTCTTTTCTTGGAGTCTGGAACGTGATATTTGGTAGCCCATCGGGGCCCATGGTGAAAAAGGAAATATCCTCACATAATTACAAGAGAGAAGCTTTCTGAGAGATTGCTTACTGAAGTGTGACTTCATCACACAGAGTTCCACACATCCCTTCTTGGAACAGTTTGCTAACACTGTTGTAGAGGATTCTGCAAAGGTGTATTGTATATTTGGGAGCTCATTGAGGGCTACGGTGAAAAAGGAAATATCCTCACATAGTAACTAAAGAGAAGCTTTTGAGAAACTGCATTGCCATGTGTGAATGCACCTCACAGAGTTACACGTTTCTCTTCAGTGATCAGTCTCTTAACACAGTTTTCTGGTAATCTGCAAATAGATACTTCATAGTGCAATGAACCTTACGGTGACAAAGGAAATATCCACAGATCAAAACTAGAAAGAAGCTTTCTTAGAAAATTCTTGGTGATGTGTGAATTCATCTCACAGAGTTACACTTATGTTTCGTGGAGCAGTCCATTAACACTGTCTTTGAGGAACCTGAGAAGGGCTTCCTTGGATCGCACTGAGGCCTACGCTGATAAAGGAAGTTTCATCCGTTCAAAACGTGAAAGAAGCTTTCTGAGAAACTTGTTTCTGATCTGTTAGTTCATCCCACAGACTTATAACTTAGACTTCAGGAAGCACATTGCTAACACTCTTGTCTTGGAATCTGGAACGTGATATTTGGGAGCCCATGGGGGCCCATGGTGAAAAAGGAAATAACCTCACATAATTACTAGAGAAAGCTTTCTGAGAGATTGCTTTCTGAAATGTGACTTCATCACACAGAGTTCCACACATCCCTTCTTGGAACAGTTTGCTAACACTGTTGTAGAGGATTCTGCAAAGGTGTATTGTATATTTGGGAGCTCATTGAGGGCTACGGTGAAAAAGGAAATATCCTCACATAATAACAAAAGAGAAGGTTTCTGAGAAACTGCATTGCCGTGTGTGAATGCACCTCACAGAGTTACACGTTTCTCTTCAGTGATCAGTCTGTTAACACAGTTTTCTGGGAATCTGCAAATAGATACTTCATAGTGCAATGAACCTTACGGTGACAAAGGAAATATCCACAGATCAAAACTAGAAAGAAGCTTTCTTAGAAACTTCTTGGTGATGTGTGAATTCATCTCACAGAGTTACACTTATGTTTCGTCGAGCAGTTCATTAACACTGTCTTTGAGGAACCTGTGACGGGCTTTCTTGGATCACATTGAGGCCTATGCTGATGAAGGAAATTTCATCCATTTGAAACTTGAAAGAAGTTTTCTGAGAAATTTCTATCTGGTCTGTGAGTTCATCTCACAGACTTATAACTTAGACTTCAGGAAGCAGTTTGATAACACTCTTTTAGTGGAACCTGGAAAGTGATATTTGGGAGCCCATAGAGGTCCATGGTGACAAACGAAATATCATCACATAATAACTAGAGAGAAGCTTTCTGAGAGATTGCTTTCTGATGTGTGACTTCCTCACACAGCGTTCCAGCCTTCGCTTCTTGAAACAGTTTGCTAACACTGTTGTCGTGGATTCTGCAAAGGTATATTTAGGAGCTCATTGAGGGCTATGGTGAAAAAGGAAACATCCTCACATAATAACTAACGGGAAGGTTTCTGAGAAACTGCATTGCCATGTGTGAATGCAACTCACAGAGTTACACTTTTCTCTTCAGTGATCAGTCTGTTAACACAGTTTTCTGGTAATCTGCAAATAGATACTTCATAGTGCAATGAACCTTACGGTGATAAAGAGAATATCCACAGATCAAAATAAGAAAGAAGATTTCTTAGAAACTTCTTGGTGATGTGTGAATTCATCTCACAGAGTTACACTTATGTTTCGTGGAGCAGTCCATTAACACTCTTTTGAGGAAACTGAGAAGGGCTTCCTTGGATCGCATTGAGGCCTACGCTGATGAAGGGAATTTCATCCGTTTAAAACGTGAAAGAAGCTTTCTGAGAAACTTCTTTCTGATCTGTGAGTTCTTCTCACAGACTTATAACTTAGACTTCAGGAAGCAGTTTGCTAACACTCTTTTCTAGGAATCTGGAAAGTGATATTTGGGAGCACCAAAGGCCCGTGGTGAAAAAGGAAATATCCTCACATAATAACTAGAGAGAAGCTTTGTGAGAGATTGCTTTCTGAAGTGTGACTTGATCACACAGAGTTCCACCCTTCCCTTCTTGGAACAGTTTGCTAACACTGTTGTCGTGGATTCTGCAAAGTTATATTTGGGAGCTCATTGAGTGCTATGGTGAAAAAGGAAACATCCCCACATAATAACTAAAGAGAAGCTTTCTGAGAAACTGCATTGCCATGTGTGAATGCAACTCACAGAGTTACACTTTTCTCTTTAGTGATCAGTTTTTTTACACAGTTTTCTGGACATCTGCAATTAGATACTTCATAGCGCAATGAACCTTAAGGTGACAAAGGAAATATTCACAGATGAAAACAAGCAAGAAGCTTTCTTAGAAACTTCTTGGTGATGTGTGAATTCATCTCACAGAGTTACACTTATGTTTCATGGAGCAGTCCATTAACACTGTCTTTGAGGAACCTGAGAAGGACTTCCTTGGATAGCATTAAGGCCTACGCTGATAAAGGAAATTTCATCCGTTTAAAACGTGAAACAAGCTGTCTGAGAAACTTCTTTCTGATCTGTCAGTTCATCTCAAAGACTTATAACTTAGACTTCAGGAAGCAGTTTGCATACACTCTTTCCGTGGAATCTGCAAAGGGATATTTGGGAGCTCGTAGTGGCCCATTGTGAAAAAGGAAATATCCTCACATAATAACTGGAGAGATGCTTTCTGAGGGATTGCTTTCTGATGTGTGACTTCATCACACAGAGTTCCACCCTTCCCTTCTTGGAAAAGTTTGCTAACACTGTTATCGTGGATTCTGTAAATGTTATATTTGGGTGCTCATAGTGGGCTACGGTGAAAAAGGAAATATCCTCAGATCAAAATTGTAAAGAAACCTTCTGAGAAACTGCATTGCCATGTGTGAATGCAACTCACAGAGTTACTCGTTTCTCTTGAGTGATCAGTTTACTAAGTTTTCTGGAAATCTGCACTGGGATACCTCTTAGTGCAATGAAGCTTATGGTGAGAAAGGAAATATCCTCAGATGAAAACTAGAGAGCAGCTTTCTTAGAAACTTCCTGGTGATGTGTGAATTCATCTCACAGTTTACACTTACGTTTCGTGGAGCAGTCCAGTAACACTGTCTCTGAGAAACCTGAGAAGGGCTTCTTTGGATCGCATTGAGACCTATGCTGATAAAGGAAATTTTATCAGTTCAATACGTGAAAGAAGGTGTCTGAGAAACTTCTTTCTGATCTCTGAGTTCATCTCACAGACTTATAACTTAGACTTCAGGAAGCAGTTTGCGAACACTCTTTTCGTGGAATATGGAAAGTGATATTTGGGAGCCCTTAGGGGCACAGGGTGAAAAAGGAAACATCCTCACATAATAACTACAGAGAAGCTTTCTGAGAGATTGCTTTCTGATGTGTGACTTCATCACACAGAGTTCCAACGTTCCCTCCTTGGAACAGTTTTCTAACAATGTGCTCGTGGATTCTGCAAAGTGATATTTGGGAGCTCTTTGAGGGTTATGGTGAAAAAGGAAATATCCTCACATATTAACTAGAGAGAAGCTTTCTGAGAAACTGCATTGCCATGTGTGAATGCAACTCCCAGAGTTACACGTTTCTCTTCAGTGATCCGTTTCTTAACATAGTTTTTTGGAAATGTGCAATTAGATACTTCATAGCGCAATGAACCTTACGGTGACAAAGGAAATATCCTAGATGAAAACTAGAAAGAAGATTTCTTAGAAACTTCTTGGTGATGTGAGAATTCATCTCAAAGAGTTACACTTATGTTTCGTGGAGCAGTCCAGTAACACTGTCTTTGAGGAACGTGAGAAGGGCTTCTTTGGATCGTATTGAGGCCTACGCTGGTAAAGGAAATTTCATCAGTTCAAAACGTGAAAGAAGTTTTCTAAGAAACTTCTTTCAGATCTGTGAGTTCATCTCACAGACTTATAGCTTCGACCTCAGGAAGCAGTTGGCTAACACTCTTTTCGTGGAATCTGCAAAGTGATATTTGTGAGCCCATATGGGCCCATGGTGAAAAAGGAAATATCCTCACATAATAACTGGAGAGAAGCTCTCTGAGAGATTGATTTCTGATGTGTGACTTCATCACACAGAGTTCGACCCTTCCCTTCTTAGAACAGTTTGCCAACACTGTTGTCGTGGATTCTGCCATATGATATAGGGGAGCTCATTGAGGTTTACGGTGAAAAGGGTAATATCCTCAGATCAAAACTGGAAAGAAGCCTACTGAAAAAACTGCATTGCCATGTGCAAATGCAACTCACAGAGGTACACGTTTCTCTTCAGTGATCAATTTGCTAACTAAGTTTTCTGGAAATATGCAATGGGATACTTCTTGGTGCAATGAAGCTTACGGTGACAAAGGAAACATTCTCAGATGAAAACTAGAAAGAAGTTTTCGTAGAAACTTCTTGGTGATGCGTGAATTCATCTCACAGAGTTACACTTATGTTTCGTGGAGCAGTCCATTAACACTGTCTCTAAGGAACCTGAGAAGGGCTTCTTTGGATCGTATTGAGGCCTATGCTGATAAAGGAAATTTCATCCGTTCAAAACGTGAAAGAAGATTTCTGGGAAACTTCTTTCTGATCTGTGAGTTCATCTCACAGACTTATAACTTAGACTTCAGGAAGCAGTTTGCTAACACTCTTTTCGTGGAATCTGCAAAGTGATATTTGGGAGCCCTTAGGGGCCCATGGTGAAAAAGGAAATATCCTCACAAAATAACTGTAGAGAACCTTTCTGAGAGATTGCTTTCTGACGTGTGACTTCATCACACAGAGCTCCACCCTTCCCTTCTTGTAACAGTTTGCCAACACTGTTGTCCTGGATTCTTCAAAGGGATATAGGGAGCTCATTGTGGTTTATGGTGAAAAAGGTAATATCCTCAGATCAAAACTGGAAAGAAGCCTTCTGAGAAACTGCATTGCCATGTGTGAATACAAATCACAGAGTTACACGTTTCTCTTCAGAGATCAGTTTGTTAACTAAGTTTTCTGGAAATCTGCAATGGGATACTTCTCGGTGCAATGAAGCTTACGATGAGAAAGGAAATATCCTCAGATGAAAACTAGAAAGAAGCTTTCTTAGAAGCTTCTTGGTGATGTGTGAATTCATCTCACAGAGTTACACTTATGTTTCATGGAGCAGTCCATTAACACTGTCTCTGAGGAACCTGAGAAGGGCTTCTTTGGATCGCATTGAGGCCTACGCTGATAAAGGAAATGTCATCATTTCAAAACGTGAAAGAAGCTTTCTGAGAAACTTCTTTCTGATCTGCGAGTTCATCTCGCAGACTTATAACTTATACCTCAGGAAGCAGGTTGCTAAGACTCTTTTCGTTGAATCTGCAAAGGGATATTTGCGAGCACATAGGTGCCCATGGTGAAAATGGAAATATCCTCACATAATAAGTGGAGAGAAGCTTTCTGAGAGATTGCTTTCTGATGTGTGACTTTCATAACACAGAGTTCCACGCTTCCCTTCTTGTAACAGTTTGCCAGCACTGTTGTCGTGGATTCTGCTAAGTGATATAGGGGAGCTCATTGAGAGTTATGGTGAGAAATGTAATATCCTCAGATCAAAACTGGAAGGAAGCTTTCTGAGAAACTGCATTGCCATGTGTGAATGCATCTCACAGAGTTACAAGTTTCTCCTCAGTGATCAGTTTGGTAACTAAGTTTACTGGAAATCTGCAATGGGATACTTCTCGGTGCAATGAAACTTACGGTGACAAAGGAAGTATCCTCAGAAGAAAACTAGAAAGAAGTTTTCTTAGAAATTTCTTGGTGATGTGTGAATTCATCTCACAGAGTTACACTTATATTTCACGGAGCAGTCCATTAACACTCTCTCTGATTAACCTGAGAAGGGCTTCTTTGGATCTCATTGAGGCCTACACTGATAAAGGAAATTTCATCATTTCAAAACGGAAAGAAGCTTTCTGAGAAACTTCTTTCTGATCTGCGAGTTCATCTCGCAGACTTATAACTTAGACCTCAGGAAGCAGTTTGCTAACACTCTTTTCGTGGAATCTGCAAAGGGATATTTGGGAGCCCATAGGGGCCCATGGTGAAAATGTTAATATCCTCACATAATAACTGGAGAGAAGCCTTCTGAGAAATTGCATTCTGATGTGTGACTTCATCACACAGAGTTCCACCCTTCCCTTCTTGGAACAGTTTGCTCACAATGTTGTCGTGGATTCTGCACAGGCATATTTGGGATCTCATGGAGGGCTATGGTGAAAAAGGAAATATGTTCACATAATAACTAGAGGGAAGCTTTCTGAGAAATTGCATTGCCATATGTGAATGCAACTCACAGAGTTACACGTTTCTCTTCAGTGATCAGTTGGTTAACATAGTTTTCTGGAAATCTGCGTTAGATTCTTCATAGCGCATGAACCTTACGGTGACAAAGGAAATATCCTCAGATGAAAAGTAGAAAGAAACTTTGTTAGAAACTTCTTGGTGATGTGTGAATTCATCTGACAGAGTTACACTTATGTTTCATGGGGCAGTCCATTAACACTGTCTTTGAGGAACATGTGAAGGGCTTCTTTGGTTCGCATTGAGGCCTACGCTGATAAAGGAAATTTCATCATTTCAAATCATGAAAGAAGCTTTCGGAGAAACTTCTTTCTGATCTGTGAGGTCATCTCTCAGACTTATAACTTAGACCTCGGGAAGCAGTTTGCTAACACTCTTTTCGTGGAATATGCACAGTGACATTTGGGAACGCTTAGGGGCCCATGGTGAAAAAGGCAATATCCTCACAAAATATCTGGAGTGACGCTTTCTGAGAGATTGCTTTCTGATATGTGACTTCATCACACAGAGTTCCATCCTTCCCTACTTGGAACAGTTTGCTAACACTGTTGTCGTGGATTTTGCCAAATGATGTTTGGGAGCTCATTGAGGGCTATGGTGAAAAAGGAAATATCCTCACATAATAACTAGAGAGAAGCTTTCTGAGAAACTGCATTGCCATGTGTGAATGCATCTCACAGAGTTACACGTTTCTCCTCATTGATCAGTTTGTTAACACAGTTTTCTGGAAATCTGCAATTAGATACTTCATAGCGCAATGAACCATACGGTGACAAAGGAAATATGCACAGATGAAAACTATAAAGAAGCTTTCTTAGAAACTTATTGGTGATGTGTGAATTCATCTTCCTGAGTTACACTTATGTTTCGTGGTGCATTCCGTTATCAATGTCTTTGAGGAATCTGAGAAGGGCTTCCTTGGATCGCATTGTGGCCTACGCTGATAAAGGAAATTTCATCCGTTCCAAACGTGAAAGAAGCTTTCTGAGAATCTTCTTTCTGATCTGTGAGTTCCTCTCACAGACTTATAACTTAGACTTCAGGAAGCAATTTGCTCTCACTCTTTTCGTGGAATCTGGAAAGTGATATTTGGGAGCCCATAGGGGCCCATGGTAAAAAAGGAAATATCATCACATAATAACTAGAGAGAAGTTTTCTGAGAGATTGCTTTCTGATGTATGACTTCATCACACAGAGTTCCACCACTCCCTTCAGGGAACTGTTTCCTAACACTGTTTTCGTGGATTCGGCAGAGGTATAATTGTGAGCTCTTTGAGGGCAATTGTGAAAAAGGAAATATCCTCAGATCAAAACTGGAAAGAAGCCTTCTGAGAAACTGCATTGCCATGAGTGAAGGCAACTCATAGAGTTACACTTTTCTCTTCAGTGATCAGTTTGCACACTAAGTTTTCTGGAAATCTGCAGTGGGATACCTCTAATCGGAATGAAGCTTACGGTGACAAAGGAAATATCCCCAGATGAAAACTAGAAAGAAGCTTTCTTAGAATATTCTTTTTGATGTGTGAATTCATGTCACAAAGTTACACTTACGTTTCATGGAGCAGTCCATTAAACTGTTTTTGAGGAAACTGAGAAGGGCTTCCTTGGATCACATTGAGGCCTACGCTGATAAAGGAAATTTCATCCGTTCAAAACGTGCTGGAAGCTTTCTGAGAAACTTCCTGCTCATCTGTGAGTTCATCTCACAGACTTATAACTTAGACTTCAGGAAGTAGTTTGCTATCACTCTTTTCGTGGAATTTTGCAAGTTATTTTTGGGAGCCCATTTGGGCCCATGGTGAAAAAGGAAATAATCTCCCATAATAACTAGAGAGAAACTTTCTGAGAGATTGCTTTCTGATGCGTGACTTCATCACACAGAGTTCCACACTTCCCTTCTTGGAACAGTTTCCTAACACTGTTGTCGTGGATTCTACAGAGGTATATTTTTGCGCTCATTGAGGACTACGGTGAAAAAGGAAATATCCTCACATCATAACTAAAGACAAGCTTTCTGAGAAACTGCGTTGCCAAGTGTGAATGCAACTCACAGAGTTACACGTTTCTCTTCAGTGATCAGTTTTCTAACTAAGTTTTCTGGAAATCTGCAATGGGATACCTCTTAGCGCAATGAAGCTTATGGTGACAAAGGAAATATCCTCAGATGAAAACTAGAAAGAAGGTTTCTTAGAAACTTCATGTTGATGTGTGAATTCATCTCACAAAGTTACACTTATGTTTCATGGAGCAGTCCATTAACACTGTCTTTGAGGAACCTGAGAAGGGCTTCCTTGGATCGATTGGAGGTATACGCTGATAAAGGAAATTTCATCAGTTCAAAACGTGAAAAAAGTTTTCTGAGAAACTTCTTTCTGATCTGTGAGTACATCTCACAGACTTATAACTTAGACTTCAGGAATAACTTTGCAAACACTGTTTTCTTGGATTGTGGAAAATGATATTTGGGAGCCCATTGGGGCCCATGTTGAAAAAGGAAATAATCTCACATAATAACTAGAGAGAAGCTTTCGGGGGCATTGCTTTCTGATGTGTGACCTCATCACACAGAGTTCCACCCGTCCCTTCTTGGAACAGTTTGCTAACACTGTTGTCGTGTATTCTGTTGAAGTATATTTGGGAGCTCTTTGAGGGCTATGGTGAAAAAGGAAATATCCTCACATTATAACTAAAGAGAAGCTTTCTGAGAAACTGCGTTGCCATGTGTGAATGCAAATCACAGAGTTACACGTTTCTCTTCAGTGATCAGTTAGTTAACACAGCTTTCCGGAAATCTGCAATTAGATAATTCATAGCGCAATGAAACCTACGGTGACAAGGAAATATCCACAGGTGAAAACTAGAAAGAAACTTTCTTAGAAACTTCTTGGTGATGTGTGAAATCATCCTACAGAGTTACACTAATGTTTCTTGGAGCAGTCCTTTAACACTGTCTTTGAGGAAACTGAGAAGGGCTTCCTTGGATCGCATTGGGACCTACGGTGATAAAGGAAATTTCATCCGATTCAAACGTGATAGAAGCTTTCTGAGAAACTTCTTTCTGTTCTGTGAGTTCACCTCACAGTCTTATAAGTTAGACTTCAGGAAGCAGTTTGCTTACACTCTTTTTGTGGAATCTGGAAGTGATATTTGGGAGCCCTTTGGGGCCCATGGTGAAAAAGGAAATATCCTCACATAATAACTAGAGAGAAGCTTTCTGAGAGATTGCTTTCTGATGTGTGACTTCATTACACAGAGTTCCACCCTTCCCTTCTTGGAACAGTTTCCTAACACTGTTGTCGTGGATTCTGCAGAGGTATATTTGGGAGGTCATTGAGGGCTATGGTGAAAAAGGAAATATCCTCACATAATAATTAAAGAGAAGATTTCTGAGAAACTGCATTGCCAGGTGGGCATGCAACTCACTGAGGTACACGTTTCTCTTCAGTGATCAGTTTGTTAACGCAGTTTTCTGGAAATCTGCAATTAGATACTTCATAGCTCAATGAACCCTACGGTGACAAAGGAAATATCCACAGATGAAAACTAGAAAGAAGCTTTCGTAGAAACTTCTTGGTGATGTGTGATTTCATCTCACCGAGTTACACTTATGTTTCGTGGAGCAGTCCATTAACAATGTCTTTCAGGAACCTGAGAAGGGCTTCCTCGGATAGCATTGTGGACTACGCTGATAAAGGAAATTTATCCATTCAAAACGTGAAAGAACCTTTCTGAGAAACATATTTCTGATCTGTGAGTTCATCTCACAGACTTATAAATTAGACTTCAGGAAGCAGTTTGCGAAAACTCCTTTCGTGGATTCTGGAAGGTGGTATTTGGTAGCCCATAGGGTCCCGTGGTGAAAAAGGAAATATTCTCACATAATAACTAGAGAGAAGCTTTCTGAGAGATTGCTTTCTAATGTGTGACTTCATCACACAGAGTTCCACCATTCCCTTCTTGGAACAGTTTCCTAACACTGTTGTCGTGGATTCTGCAGAGGTATATTTGGGAGGTCATTGAGGGCTATGGTGAAAAAGGAAATATCCTCACATAATAACTGAAGAGAAGCTTTCTGAGAAACTGCATTGCCATGAGTGAATGCAAATCACAGAGTTACACGTTTCTCTTCAGTGATCAGTTTGCTAACTACGTTTTCTGGAAATCTGCAATGGAATACCTCTCATTGTGATGAAGCTTACGGTGACAACGGAAATATCCTCAGATGAAAACTAGAAAGAAGCTAACTTAGAAACTTCTTGTTGATGTGTGAATTCATCTCACAAAGTTACACTTATGTTTCGTGGAGCAGTCCATTAACACTGTCTTTGAGGAACCTGAGAAGGGCTTCCTTGGATCGCATTGAGGTCTACCCTGATAAAGGAGATTTCACCAGTTCAAAACGTGAAAGAAGCTTTCTGAGAAACTTCTTTCTGATCTGTGAGTTCATCTCACAGACTTATAACTTAGACTTCAGGAAGCAGTTTGCTAACACTCTTATCGTGGAATCTGCAAAGTGATATTTGGGAGCCGATAGGGACCAATGGTGAAAAAGGAAATATCCTCACAAAATAACCATAGACAAGCTTTCTGAGAGATTGCTTATGTGATGTGAGAATTCATCACACAGAGTTCCATCCTTCCCTTCTTGGAATAGTTGGCTAACACTGTTGTCGTGGATTCTGCAAAGGTATGTTTGGGAGCTCATTGAGGGCTATGGTGAAATAGGAAATATCCTCAAATAATAACTACAGAGAAGCTTTCTGAGAGATTGCTTTCTGATGTGTGACTTCATCATACAGAGTTCCACCCTTCCCTTCTTTGAACAGTTTGCTGACACTGTTGTCGTGGATTTTGCAAAGGAATATTTGGGAACTCATTGAGGGCTATGGTGAAAAAGGATATATACTCACATAAAAATTAATGAGAAGCTTTTTGAGAAACTGTGTTGCCATGTGTGCATGCAACTCACAGAGTTACACGTTTCTCTTCAGTGATCAGTTTGTTAACACAGTTTTCTGGAAATCTGCCTCGGGATATTTCTTAGCGCAATGAAACTTACGGTGACAAAGGAAATACCCTCAGATGAAAACTAGAAAAAGCTTTCGTAGAAAGTTCTTGGTGATGTGTGAATTCATCTCACAGAGTTACACTTATGTTTCGTGGAGCAGTCTATTAACACTGTCTTTGAGGAACCTGAGAAGGGCTTCTTTGGATCACATTGAGGCCTACGCTGATAAGGGAAATGTCATCCGTTCAAAACGTGAAAGAAGCTTTCTGAGAAACTTCTATCTGATTTGTGAGTTCATGTCACAGACTAATAACTTAGACTTCAGGAAGCAGTTTGCTAACACTCTTTTCGTGGATTCTGGAAAGTGATATTTGGGAGCCCATTGGCGCCCATGGTGAAAAAAGAAACATCCTCACATAATAACTAGAGAAAAGCTCTCTGAGAGATTGCTTTCTCATGTGTGACTTCATCACACAGAGATCCACCCTTGCCTTCTTGGAACAGTTTGCTAACACTGTTGTCATGGATTCTGCAACGCTATATTTGGGAGCTCATTGAGGGCTATGGTGAATAAGGAAATATCCTCAGATCAAAACCGGAAAGAAGTCTCCTGAGAAACTGCTTTGCCATGAGTGAATGCAACTCACAGAGTTACACGTTTCTCTTCAGTGATCAATGTGCTAAATAAGTTTTCTAGAAAACGGCAATTAGATACTTCATAGCGCAATGAACCTTACGGTGACAAAGGAAATATCCACAGGTGAAAACTAGAAAGAAGCTTCCTTAGAAACTTCTTTGTGATGTGTGAATTCATCTCACAGAGTTACACTTATGTTTCGTGGAGCAGTCCATTAACACTGTCTTTGAGGAACCTGAGAAGGGCTTCTTTGGATCGTAATGAGGCCTACGCTGATAAAGGAAATTTCTTCCGTTCAAAACGTGAAAGAAGCTTTCTGAGAAACTTCTTTATGATCTGTGAGATCATCTCACATAATTTTGATTTCAGGAAGCAGTTTTCTAACACTCTTTTCGTTGAATCTTAAAATTGATATTTGGGAGCCCATAGGGGCCCATGGTGATAAAGGAAATATCCTCACATAATAACTAGAGAGAAGCTTTCTGAGAGATTGTGTTCTGATGTGTGACTTCATCACACAGAGTTCCACCCTTCTCGTCTTGGAACAGTTTCCTAACACTGTTGTCGTGGATTCTGCAAAGGTATATTTGGGAGCTCATTGAGGGCTATGGTGAAAAAGGAATTATCCTCAGATCAACACTGGAAAGAAGCCTTCTGAGAAACTGCATTGCCGTGAGTGAATGCAACTCACAGTGTTACAGGATTCTCTTCAGTGATCAGTTTGCTAACTAAGTTTTCTGGAAATCTGCAATGGGATACCTCTTATCGTAAGGAAGCTTACGGTGACAAAGGAATATCCTCAGATGAATTCTAGAAAGAAGCATTCTTAGACACTTCTTGTTGATGTGTGAATTCACCTCACAAAGTTACACTTATGTTTTGTGGAGCAGTCCATTAACACTATCTTTGAGGAACCTGAGAAGGGCTTCCTTGGATCGCATTGAAGCCTACGCTGATAAAGGAAATTTCATACGTTCAAAATGAGAAAGAAGCTTTCTGAGAAACTTCTTTCTGATCTGTGAGTTCATCTCAGAGACTTATAACTTAGACTTCAGGAAGCAGTTTGCTACCAATCTTTTCGTGGAACATGGAAAGTGATATTTGGGAGCCCATAGGGGCCCATGGTGAAAAAGGAAATATCCTCACATAATAACTAGAGAGAAGGTTTCTGACAGATTGCTTTCTGATGTGTGAGGTCATAACACAGAGTTCCACCCCTCCCTTCTTGGAACAGTTCTCTAACACTGTTGTCGTGGATTCTGCAGAGGTACACTTGGGAGCTCATTGAGGGCTATGGTGAAAAAGGAAGAATCCTCACATAATAACTAAAGAGAAGCTTTCTGAGAAACTGCGTTGCCATGTGTGAATGCAACTCACAGAGTTACAAGTTTCTCTTCAGTGATCAGTTTGTTACCACAGTTTTCTGGAAATCTGCAATTAGATACTTCATAGCGCAATGATCCTAACGGTGACAAAGGAAATATCCACAGATGAAAATTAGAAAATAGCTTTCTTAGAAACTTCTTGGTGATGTGTGAATTCATCTCACAGATTTACACTTGTGTTTCGTGAAGCAGTCCATTTACGCTGTCTTTGAGGAACCTGAGAAGGGCTTCATTGGATCGCATTGAGACCTACGCTGATAAAGGAAATTTCATCCGTTCAAAACGTGAAAGAAGTAGAATAATTTATAATCCTTTGGGTATATACGCAGTAGTGGGATGGCTGGGTCATATGGTACATCTAGTTCTAGATCCTTGAGGAATTGCCATACTGTTTTCCATAATGGTTGAACTAGTTTACAATCCCACCAACAGTGTAAAAGTGTTCCTATTTCTCCACATCCTCTCCAACACCTGTTGTTTCCTGACTTCTTAATGATTGCCATTCTAACTGGTGTGAGATGGTATCTCATTGTGGTTTTGATTTGCATTTCTCTGATGGTGAGTGATGATGAGCATTTTTTCATATGTCTGTTGGCTGTATGAATATCTTCTTTTGAGAAATGTCTGTTCATATCCTTTCCCCACTTTTTGATGGGGTTGTTTGTTTTTTTCTCGTATATTTGTTTGAGTTCTTTGTCGATTCTGGATATTAGCCCTTTGTCAGATGAGTAGGTTGCAAAAATTTTCTCCCATTGTGTAGGTTCCTTGTTCACTCTGATGGTAGTTTCTTTTGCTGTGCAAAAGCTATTATTCTACTACAAAGACACATGTACACGTATGTTTATTGCGGCACTATTCACAATAGCAAAGACTTGGAGTCAACCCAAATGTCCATCTGTGACAGACTGGATTAAGAAAATGTGGCACATATACACCATGGAATACTATGCAGCCATAAAAAAGGATGAGTTTGCGTCCTTAATAGGGACATGGATGCAGCTGGAAACCATCATTCTTAGCAAACTATCACAAGAAGAGAAAACCAAACACCGCATGTTCTCACTCATAGATGGGAACTGAACAATGAGATCACTTGGACTCGGGAAGGGGAACATCACGCACTGGGGCCTAGCATGGGGGGGAGGGGGGAGGAGGGAGGGATTGCATTGGGGAGTTATACATGATATAAATGATGAATTGATGGGTGCTGACGAGTTGATGGGTGCAGCACACCAACATGGCATATGTATACATATGTAACAAACCTGCACGTTATGCACATGTACCCTAGAACTTCAAGTATAATAAAAAAAGAAAGAAAATAAAGAAAAAAAAACGTGAAAGAAGCTTTCTAAGAAACTTCTTTCTGATCTGTGAGTTCATCCCACAGACTTATAACTTAGACTTCAGGAAGCAGTTTGCGAACACTCTTTTCGTGTATTCTGTAAAGTGATATTTGGGAGCACTTAGGGGCCCATGCTGAAAAAGGAAATATCCTCACATAATAACAAGAGAGAAGCTTTCTGAGAGATTGCTTTCTGATGTGTGACTTCATCACACAGAGTTCCACTCTTCCCTTCTTGGAACAGTTTGCTAACTCTGTTGTCGTGGATTCTGCAAATTATATTTGGGAGCTCATTGAGGGCTATGGTGAGAAAGGAAATATCCTCAGATCAAAACTTTAAAGACGGTTTCTGTGAAACTGCGTTGCCATGTGTGAATGCAACGCACAGAATTATTCGTTTCTCTTCAGTGATCAGTTTGTTAACACTGTTTTCTGGAAATCTGCAATTAGATCCTTCATAGTGCAATGAACATTATGGTGACAAAGAAAATATCCACAGCTGAAAACTAGAAAGAAGGTTTCTTACAAATTTCTTGGTGATGTGTGAATTCATCTTTAGAGTTACACTTATGTTTCGTGGAGCAGTCCATTAACACTGTCTTTGAGGAACCTGAGAAGGGCTTCTTTGGATCGTAATGAGGCCTACGCTGATAAAGGAAATTTCTTCCGTTCAAAACGTGAAAGAAGCTTTCTGAGAAACTTCTTTATGATCTGTGAGATCATCTCACATAATTTTGATTTCAGGAAGCAGTTTTCTAACACTCTTTTCGTTGAATCTTAAAATTGATATTTGGGAGCCCATAGGGGCCCATGGTGATAAAGGAAATATCCTCACATAATAACTAGAGAGAAGCTTTCTGAGAGATTGTGTTCTGATGTGTGACTTCATCACACAGAGTTCCACCCTTCTCGTCTTGGAACAGTTTCCTAACACTGTTGTCGTGGATTCTGCAAAGGTATATTTGGGAGCTCATTGAGGGCTATGGTGAAAAAGGAATTATCCTCAGATCAACACTGGAAAGAAGCCTTCTGAGAAACTGCATTGCCGTGAGTGAATGCAACTCACAGTGTTACAGGATTCTCTTCAGTGATCAGTTTGCTAACTAAGTTTTCTGGAAATCTGCAATGGGATACCTCTTATCGTAAGGAAGCTTACGGTGACAAAGGAATATCCTCAGATGAATTCTAGAAAGAAGCATTCTTAGACACTTCTTGTTGATGTGTGAATTCACCTCACAAAGTTACACTTATGTTTTGTGGAGCAGTCCATTAACACTATCTTTGAGGAACCTGAGAAGGGCTTCCTTGGATCGCATTGAAGCCTACGCTGATAAAGGAAATTTCATACGTTCAAAATGAGAAAGAAGCTTTCTGAGAAACTTCTTTCTGATCTGTGAGTTCATCTCAGAGACTTATAACTTAGACTTCAGGAAGCAGTTTGCTACCAATCTTTTCGTGGAACATGGAAAGTGATATTTGGGAGCCCATAGGGGCCCATGGTGAAAAAGGAAATATCCTCACATAATAACTAGAGAGAAGGTTTCTGACAGATTGCTTTCTGATGTGTGAGGTCATAACACAGAGTTCCACCCCTCCCTTCTTGGAACAGTTCTCTAACACTGTTGTCGTGGATTCTGCAGAGGTACACTTGGGAGCTCATTGAGGGCTATGGTGAAAAAGGAAGAATCCTCACATAATAACTAAAGAGAAGCTTTCTGAGAAACTGCGTTGCCATGTGTGAATGCAACTCACAGAGTTACAAGTTTCTCTTCAGTGATCAGTTTGTTACCACAGTTTTCTGGAAATCTGCAATTAGATACTTCATAGCGCAATGATCCTAACGGTGACAAAGGAAATATCCACAGATGAAAATTAGAAAATAGCTTTCTTAGAAACTTCTTGGTGATGTGTGAATTCATCTCACAGATTTACACTTGTGTTTCGTGAAGCAGTCCATTTACGCTGTCTTTGAGGAACCTGAGAAGGGCTTCATTGGATCGCATTGAGACCTACGCTGATAAAGGAAATTTCATCCGTTCAAAACGTGAAAGAAGTAGAATAATTTATAATCCTTTGGGTATATACGCAGTAGTGGGATGGCTGGGTCATATGGTACATCTAGTTCTAGATCCTTGAGGAATTGCCATACTGTTTTCCATAATGGTTGAACTAGTTTACAATCCCACCAACAGTGTAAAAGTGTTCCTATTTCTCCACATCCTCTCCAACACCTGTTGTTTCCTGACTTCTTAATGATTGCCATTCTAACTGGTGTGAGATGGTATCTCATTGTGGTTTTGATTTGCATTTCTCTGATGGTGAGTGATGATGAGCATTTTTTCATATGTCTGTTGGCTGTATGAATATCTTCTTTTGAGAAATGTCTGTTCATATCCTTTCCCCACTTTTTGATGGGGTTGTTTGTTTTTTTCTCGTATATTTGTTTGAGTTCTTTGTCGATTCTGGATATTAGCCCTTTGTCAGATGAGTAGGTTGCAAAAATTTTCTCCCATTGTGTAGGTTCCTTGTTCACTCTGATGGTAGTTTCTTTTGCTGTGCAAAAGCTATTATTCTACTACAAAGACACATGTACACGTATGTTTATTGCGGCACTATTCACAATAGCAAAGACTTGGAGTCAACCCAAATGTCCATCTGTGACAGACTGGATTAAGAAAATGTGGCACATATACACCATGGAATACTATGCAGCCATAAAAAAGGATGAGTTTGCGTCCTTAATAGGGACATGGATGCAGCTGGAAACCATCATTCTTAGCAAACTATCACAAGAAGAGAAAACCAAACACCGCATGTTCTCACTCATAGATGGGAACTGAACAATGAGATCACTTGGACTCGGGAAGGGGAACATCACGCACTGGGGCCTAGCATGGGGGGGGAGGGGGGAGGAGGGAGGGATTGCATTGGGGAGTTATACATGATATAAATGATGAATTGATGGGTGCTGACGAGTTGATGGGTGCAGCACACCAACATGGCATATGTATACATATGTAACAAACCTGCACGTTATGCACATGTACCCTAGAACTTCAAGTATAATAAAAAAAAGAAAGAAAATAAAGAAAAAAAAACGTGAAAGAAGCTTTCTAAGAAACTTCTTTCTGATCTGTGAGTTCATCCCACAGACTTATAACTTAGACTTCAGGAAGCAGTTTGCGAACACTCTTTTCGTGTATTCTGTAAAGTGATATTTGGGAGCACTTAGGGGCCCATGCTGAAAAAGGAAATATCCTCACATAATAACAAGAGAGAAGCTTTCTGAGAGATTGCTTTCTGATGTGTGACTTCATCACACAGAGTTCCACTCTTCCCTTCTTGGAACAGTTTGCTAACTCTGTTGTCGTGGATTCTGCAAATTATATTTGGGAGCTCATTGAGGGCTATGGTGAGAAAGGAAATATCCTCAGATCAAAACTTTAAAGACGGTTTCTGTGAAACTGCGTTGCCATGTGTGAATGCAACGCACAGAATTATTCGTTTCTCTTCAGTGATCAGTTTGTTAACACTGTTTTCTGGAAATCTGCAATTAGATCCTTCATAGTGCAATGAACATTATGGTGACAAAGAAAATATCCACAGCTGAAAACTAGAAAGAAGGTTTCTTACAAATTTCTTGGTGATGTGTGAATTCATCTTTAGAGTTACACTTATGTTTCGTGGAGCAGTCCATTAACACTGTCTTTGAGGAAACTGAGAAGGGCTTCTTTGGATCGCATTGAGGTCTACGCTGAAAAGGAATTTTCTTCAGTTCAAAACGTGAAAGAAGCTTTCTGAGAAATTTCTTTCTGATCTGTGAGGTCATCTCACAGACGTACAACTTAGACTTCAGGAAGCAGTTTCCTGACTCTCTTTTCGTGGAATCTGGAAAGTGATATTTGGAGCTCACTGGGGCCCATAGTGAAAAAGGAAATATCCTCACATAATGACTACAGAGAAGCTTTCTGAGACATTGCTTTCTGATGTGTGACTTCATCACAAAGAGTTCCACCCTTCCATTCTGGGAACAGATGGATAACACTGTTGTCTTGTATTCTACAAAGGTATATTTGGGAGCTCATTGAGGGCTATGGTGAAAAAGGAAACATTCTCACATAATATCTAAAGAAAAACTATCTGAGAAAATGCGCGGCCATGTGAGAATGCAACTCAAAGAGTTACACGTTTCTCTTCAGTGATCAGTTTGTTAACACAGTTTTCTGGAAATCTGCAATTAGATACTTCATAGCGCAATGAACCTAATGATGACAAAGGAAATATCCACAGATGAAAAGGAGAAAGAAGCTTTCTTAGAAACTTCTTGGTGATGTGTGAATTCATCTTCCAGAGTTACACTTATGTTTCGTTTAGCAGTCCATTAACACTGTCTTTGAGGATCCTGAGAAGGGCTTCCTTGGATTGCATTGAGGCCGACGCTGATAAAGGAAATTTCATCCGTTCAAAACGTGAAAGAAGCTTTCTGCGAAACTTCTTTCTGATCTGTGAGTTCATCTCAGAGACTTATAACTAAGTCTTCAGGAGGCAGTTTACGAACACTCTTTTCGTGGATTCTGGAAGGTGATATTTGGGAGCCCATAGGGGCTCATAGTGAAAAAGGAAATATCCTCACATAATAGGTAGAGAGAAGCTTTCGGAGAGATTGCTTTCTGATGTGTGACTTCATCACACAGAGTTAAACCCTTCCCTTCTTGGAACAGTTTGCAAACACTGTTGTCGTGGATTATGCAGAAGCATATTTGGGAGCTCATTGAGGGCTATGGTAAAAAAGGAAATATACTCACATAATAACTAAAGAGAAGCTTTCTGAGAACCTGGGTTGCCATGTGTGACTGCAACTCACAGAGTTACACGTTTCTCTTCAGAGATCAGTTTGTTATCACAGTTTTCTGGAAATATGCATTTAGATACTTCATAGCGCAATGAACTTTACGGTGACAAAGGAAATATCCAGAGATGAAAACGAGAAAGAAGCTTTCGTAGAAACTTCCTGGTGATGTGTGAATTCATCTTCCGCAGTTACACTTATGTTTCGTGGAGCAGTCCATTAACACTCTCTTTGAGGAAACTGAGAAGGTCTTCCTTGGATCGCATTGAGGCCTACGCTGATAAAGGAAATTTCATCCTTTCAAAACGTGAACGCAGCTTTCTGAGAAACTTCTTTCTGATCTGTGAGTTCATCTCACAGTATTATGACTTCGACTTCAGGAAGCAGTTTGCGAACACGCTTTTTGTGGATTCTGGAAAGCGTCATTTAGGAGCCCATAGGGGCCAATGGTGAAAAAGTAGATAATCTCACATAATAACTAGAGAGAAGATTTCTGGGGATTGCTTTCTGATGTGTGACTTCATCACACATAGTTCCACCCTTCCCTTCTTGGAACAGTTTGCTAACACTGTTGTCGTGGATTCTGCCAAGTTATATTTTGGAGTTCATTGAAGGCTATGGTGAAAAAGGAAATATCCTCAGATCAAAACTGGAAAGAAGCCTTCTGAGAAAGTACATTGCCATGAGTGAATGCAACTCACAGAGTTACACGTTTCTCTTCAGTGATCAGTTTGTTAACACAGTTTTCTGTAAATCTGCAATTAGATACTTCATAGCGCAATGAACATTATGGTGACAAAGGAAATATCCACAGATGAAAACTAGAAAGAAGCTTTCATAGAAACTTCTTGGAGATGTGTGAATTCATCTTTCAGATTTACACTTATGTTTCGTGGAGGAGTCCATTAACACTCTCTTTGAAGAACCTGAGAAGGGCTTCCTTGGATTGCATAGAGGCCTACGCTGATAATGGAAATTTCAACCGTTCAAAACGTGAAAGAAACATTCTGAGAAACTTCTTTCTGATAGGTGAGTTCATCACACAGCTTACAACTTAGACTTCAAGAAGCAGATTGCGAGCACTCTCTTCGTGGATTCTGGAAAGTGATATTTGGGTGCCCATAGGGGCCCATGGTGAAACAGGAAATATCCTCACATAATAACTAGAGAGAAGCTTTCTGAGAGATTGCTTTCTGATGTGTGACTTCATCACATAGAGGTTCACACTTCCCTTCTTGGAACTGTTTGCTAACACTGTTGTCTTGGATTCTGCAGAGGTATATTTGGGAGCTCAATGAGGGCTATGGTGAAAAAGGAAATATCCTCACATAATAACTAAAGAGAATCTTTCTGAGAAATTGCCTTGCTATGTGTGAATGCAACTCATAGAGATACTCATTTTCTTCTGTGATCAGTTTGTTAAAACAGTTTTCTGGAAATCTGCAATTAGATACTTCATAGCACAATGAACCTTACGGTGACAAAGGAAATATCCACAGGTGAAAACTAGAAAGAAGCTTTCTTGGAAACTTCTTGGTGATGTGTGAATTCATCTCACAGAGTTACACTTACGTGTCGTGGAGCAGTCCATTAACACTGTCTTTGAGGAACCTGAGAAGGGCTTCTTTGGATCGCATTGAGGTCTACTCTGATAAAGGAAATTTCATTGGTTCAAAACATGAAGGAAGATTTCTGGGAAACTTCTTTCTGATCTGCGAGTTCATCTCAAAGACTTATAACTTAGACTTCAGGAAGCAGTTTGCTAACACTCTTTTCCTGGAATCCGGAAAGTGATATTTGGGAGCCAATAGGGGCCCATGGTGAAAAAGAAAATATCCTCACATAATAACTAGAGAGAAGCTTTCTGAGAGATTGCTTTCTGATGTGTGACTTCATCACACAGAGTTCCACCCTTCCCTTCTTGGAACAGTTTGCTAACACTGTTGCGGTGGATTCTGCAAACTTGTATTTGGGAGCTCATTGAGGGCTATGGTGAAAAAGGAAATATCCTCAGGTCAATACTGGAAAGAAGCCTTCTGAGAAACTGCATTGCCATGAGTGAATGCAACCCACAGGGTTGCACATTTCTCTTCAGTGATCAGTTTGCTAACATAGTTTTCTGGAAATCTGACTCGTTATTTTTATTAGCAGAATGAAGCTTACCATGTCATAGGAAATATCCTCAGATGAAAACTAGAAAGAAGCTTTCGTAGAAACTTCTTGGTCATGTGTGACTTCATCTCACAGAGCTACATTTATGTTTGGTGGAGCAGTCCATTAACACTGTCTTTGAGGAACCTGAGAAGGGCTTCTTTGGATCGCATTGAGGCCTACGCTGATAAAGGAAATTTCATCCGTTCAAAACGTGAAAGAAGCTTTCTGAGAAACTTTTTACTGATCTGTGAGTTCATCGCACAGACTTATAACTTAGACATCAGGAAGGAGTTTGCTAAGACTCTTTTCATGGAATCCGGGAAGTGATATTTAGGAGCCCATAGGGGGCCATGGTGAAAAAGGAAATATCCTCACATAATAACTAGAGAGAAGCTTTCTGAGAGATGGCTTTCTGATGTGTGACTTCATCACACAGAGTTCAACACTTCCCTTCTTGGAACAGTTTGCTAACACTGTTGTCGTGGATTCTGCAGATGTATACTTGGGAGCTCGTAGAGGACTAAGGTGAAAAAGGAAATATCCTCACATAATAACTAAAGAGAAGCTTTCTGAGAAACTTCGTTGCCATTTGTGAATGCAACTCAAAGAAATACACGTTTCTCTTCAGTGATCAGTTTGTTAACACAGTTTTCTGGAAATCTGCAATTAGATACTTCATAGCGCAATGAACCTTACGGTGACAAAGGAAATATCCACAGATGAAAACTCGAAAGAATCTTCCTTAGAAACTTCCTGGTGATGTGTGAATTCATCTCTCAGATTTACACTTATATTTCGTGGTGTAGTCCATTAACACTGTCTTGAGGAACCTGAGAAGTGCTTCCTTGCATCTCATTGAGACCTACGCTGATAAAGGAAATTTCATCCGTTCAAAACGTGAAAGAAGCTTTCTCAGAAACTTCTTGCTGATCTGTGAGTTCATCTCAAAGATTTATAACTTAGACTTCAGGAAACAGTTTGCTAACACTCTTTTCGTGGAATCTGGAAAGTGATATTTGGGAGCCCATAGGGGCCCATGGTGAAAAAGGAAATATCCTCACATAATAACTAGAGAGAAGCTTTCTGAGAGATTGCTTTCTGATGTGTGACTTCAACACACAGAGTTCCACCCTTCCTTTCTTGGAACAGTTTCCTAACACTGCTGTCGTGGATTCTGCAAAGGAATATTTCGGAGTTCATTGAGGGCCATGGTGAAAAAGGAAATATCCTCAGATCAAAACTGGAAAGAAGCCTTCTGAGAAACTGCATTGCCATGAGTGAATGCAACTCAGAGATTTACACGTTTCTCTTCAATGATCAGTTTGCTAACTAAGTTTTCTGGAAATCTGCAATGGGATACCTCCTATCTCAATGAAGCTTACGATGACAAAGGAAATATCCTCAAATGACACCAAGAAAGAAGCTTTCTTAGAAATTTCTGGTTGATGTGTGAATTCATCTCACAAACTTACACTTATGTTTCGTGGAGCAGTCCATTAACACTGTCTTTGAGGAACCTGAGAAGGGCTTCCTTGGATCGCATTGGGGTCTATGCTGATAAAGGAAATTTCATCCGTTCAAAACGTGAAAGAAGCTTTCTGAGAAACTTCTTTCAGATCTGTGAGTTCATCTCACAGACTTATAAGTTAGAATTCAGGAAGCAGTTTACGAACACACTTTTTCATGGATTCTGGAAAGTGATATCTGGGAGCCCATAGGGGCCCATGGTGAAAAAGGAAATATCCTCAGAAAATAACTAGAGAGAAGCTTTCTGAGAGATTGCTTTCTGATGTGTGACTTCATCACACAGAGTTCCACCCTTCCCTTCTTGGAACAGTTTGCTAACACTGTTGCCGTGAATTCTGCAAAGTTATATTTGGGAGCCCATTGAGGGCTATGGTGGAAAAAGGAAATATCCTCACGTAATGCCTAAAGAGAAGCTTTCTGAGAAAGTGCATTGCCATGTGTGAATGCAACTCACAGAGTTACAAGTTTCTCTTCAGTGATCAGTTTGCTAACTAAGTTTTCTGGAAATCTGCAATGGGATACCTCCTATCTCAATGAAGCTTACGATGACAAAGGAAATATCCTCAAATGACACCAAGAAAGAAGCTTTCTTAGAAATTTCTGGTTGATGTGTGAATTCATCTCAAACTTACACTTCTGTTTCGTGGAGCAGTCCATTAACACTGTCTTTGAGCAACCTGAGAAGGGCTTCCTTGGATCGCATTGGGGTCTATGCTGATAAAGGAAATTTCATCCGTTCAAAACGTAAAAGAGGCTTTCTGAGAAAGTTCTTTCAGATCTGAGAGTTCATCTCACAGACTTATAAGTTAGAATTCAGGAAGCAGTTTGCGAACACTCTTTTCATGGATTCTGGAAAGTGATATCTGGGAGCCCATAGGGGCCCATGGTGAAAAAGGAAATATCCTCACAAAATAACTAGAGAGAAGCTTTCCCAGAGATTGCTTTCTGATGTGTGACTTCATCACACAGATATCCACCTTTGCCTTCTTGGAACAGTTTGCTAACACTGTTGTCATGGATTTTGCAAAGTTATATTTGGGAGGTCATTGAGGGCTATGGTGAATAAGGAAATATCCTCAGATCAAAACCGGAAAGAAGTCTCCTGAGAAACTGCATTGCCATGAGTGAATGCAACTCACAGAGTTACACGTTTCTCTTCAGTGATCAATGTGCTAAATAAGTTTTCTAGAAAACGGCAATTAGATACTTCATAGCGCAATGAACCTTACGGTGACAAAGGAAATATCCACAGGTGAAAACTAGAAAGAAGCTTTCTTAGAAACGTCTTTGTGATGTGTGAATTCATCTCACAGAGTTACACTTATGTTTCGTGGAGCAGTCCATTAACACTGTCTTTGAGGAACCTGAGAAGGGCTTCTTTGGATCGTAATGAGGCCTACGCTGATAAAGGAAATTTCTTCCGTTCAAAACGTGAAAGAAGCTTTCTGAGAAACTTCTTTATGATCTGTGAGTTCATCTCACAGACTTATAATTTTGATTTCAGGAAGCAGTTTTCTAACACTCTTTTCTTTGAATCTGGAAAGTGATATTTGGGAGCCCGTAGGGGCCCATGGTGAAAAATGGAATATCCTCACATAATAACTAGAGAGAAGCTTTCTGAGAGATTGTGTTCTGATGTGTGACTTCATCACACAGAGTTCCACCCTTCTCTTCTTGGAACAGTTTCCTAACACTGTTGTCGTGGATTCTGCAAAGGTATATTTGTGAGCTCATTGAGGGCTACGGTGAAAAAGGAAGTATCCTCAGATCAAAACTGGAAAGAAGCCTTCTGTGAAACTGCATTGCTGTGAGTGAATGCAACTCACAGTGTTACAGGTTTCTCTTCAGTGATCAGTTTGTTAAAACAGTTTTCTGGAAATCTGCAATTAGATACTTCATAGCACAATGAACATTATGGTGACAAAGGAAATATCCACAGGTGAAAACTAGAAAGAAGCTTTCTTAGAAACTTCTTGGTGATGTGTGAATTCATCTCACAGAGTTACACTTACGTGTCATGGAGCAGTCCATTAACACAGTCTTTGAGGAACCTGAGAAGGGCTTCTTTGGATCGCATTGAGGCCTACTCTGATAAAGGAAATTTCATTGGTTCAAAACATGAAAGAAGCTTTCTGGGAAACTTCTTTCTGATCTGCGAGTTCATCTCAAAGACTTATAACTTAGACTTCAGCAAGCAGTTTGCTAACACTCTTTTCGTGGAATCCGGAAAGTGATATTTGGGAGCCAATAGGGGCCCATGGTGAAAAAGAAAATATCCTCACATAATAACTAGAGAGAAGCTTTCTGAGAGATTGCTTTCTGATGTGTGACTTCACCACACAGAGTTCCACCCTTCCCTTCTTGGAACAGTTTACTAACACTGTTGCGGTGGATTCTGCAAACTTATATTTGGTAGCTCATTGAGGGCTATGGTGAAAAAGGAAATATCCTCAGGTCAATACTGGAAAGAAGCCTTCTGAGAAACTGCATTGCCATGAGTGAATGCAACCCACAGGGTTGCACATTTCTCTTCAGTGATCAGTTTGCTAACATAGTTTTCTGGAAATCTGACTCGTTATTTTTATTAGCAGAATGAAGCTTACCATGTCATAGGAAATATCCTCAGATGAAAACTAGAAAGAAGCTTTCGTAGAAACTTCTTGGTCATGTGTGACTTCATCTCACAGAGCTACATTTATGTTTGGTGGAGCAGTCCATTAACACTGTCTTTGAGGAACCTGAGAAGGGCTTCTTTGGATCGCATTGAGGCCGACGCTGATAAAGGAAATTTCATCCGTTCAAAACGTGAAAGAAGCTTTCTGAGAAACTTCTTACTGATCTGTGAGTTCATCGCACAGACTTATAACTTAGACATCAGGAAGGAGTTTGCTAAGACTCTTTTCATGGAATCCGGGAAGTGATATTTAGGAGCCCATAGGGGGCCATGGTGAAAAAGGAAATATCCTCACATAATAACTAGAGAGAAGCTTTCTGAGAGATGGCTTTCTGATGTGTGACTTCATCACACAGAGTTCAACACTTCCCTTCTTGGAACAGTTTGCTAACACTGTTGTCGTGGATTCTGCAGATGTATACTTGGGAGCTCGTAGAGGACTAAGGTGAAAAAGGAAATATCCTCACATAATAACTAAAGAGAAGCTTTCTGAGAAACTTCGTTGCCATTTGTGAATGCAACTCAAAGAAATACACGTTTCTCTTCAGTGATCAATTTGTTAACACAGTTTTCTGTAAATCTGCAATTAGATACTTCATAGCGCAATGAACCTTAGGGTGACAAAGGAAATATCCACAGATGAAAACTAGAAAGAAGCTTTCTTAGAAACGTCTTTGTGATGTGTGAATTCATCTCACAGAGTTACACTTATGTTTCGTGGAGCAGTCCATTAACACTGTCTTTGAGGAACCTGAGAAGGGCTTCTTTGGATCGTAATGAGGCCTACGCTGATAAAGGAAATTTCTTCCGTTCAAAACGTGAAAGAAGCTTTCTGAGAAACTTCTTTATGATCTGTGAGTTCATCTCACAGACTTATAATTTTGATTTCAGGAAGCAGTTTTCTAACACTCTTTTCTTTGAATCTGGAAAGTGATATTTGGGAGCCCATAGGGGCCCATGGTGAAAAATGGAATATCCTCACATAATAACTAGAGAGAAGCTTTCTGAGAGATTGTGTTCTGATGTGTGACTTCATCACACAGAGTTCCACCCTTCTCTTCTTGGAACAGTTTCCTAACACTGTTGTCGTGGATTCTGCAAAGGTATATTTGTGAGCTCATTGAGGGCTACGGTGAAAAAGGAAGTATCCTCAGATCAAAACTGGAAAGAAGCCTTCTGTGAAACTGCATTGCCGTGAGTGAATGCAACTCACAGTGTTACAGGTTTCTCTTCAGTGATCAGTTTGTTAAAACAGTTTTCTGGAAATCTACAATTAGATACTTCATAGCACAATGAACCTTATGGTGACAAAGGAAATATCCACAGGTGAAAACTAGAAAGAAGCTTTCTTAGAAACTTCTTGGTGATGTGTGAATTCATCTCACAGAGTTACACTTACGTGTCATGGAGCAGTCCATTAACACAGTCTTTGAGGAACCTGAGAAGGGCTTCTTTGGATCGCATTGAGGCCTACTCTGATAAAGGAAATTTCATTGGTTCAAAACATGAAAGAAGCTTTCTGGGAAACTTCTTTCTGATCTGCGAGTTCATCTCAAAGACTTATAACTTAGACTTCAGCAAGCAGTTTGCTAACACTCTTTTCGTGGAATCCGGAAAGTGATATTTGGGAGCCAATAGGGGCCCATGGTGAAAAAGAAAATATCCTCACATAATAACTAGAGAGAAGCTTTCTGAGAGATTGCTTTCTGATGTGTGACTTCACCACACAGAGTTCCACCCTTCCCTTCTTGGAACAGTTTACTAACACTGTTGCGGTGGATTCTGCAAACTTATATTTGGTAGCTCATTGAGGGCTATGGTGAAAAAGGAAATATCCTCAGGTCAATACTGGAAAGAAGCCTTCTGAGAAACTGCATTGCCATGAGTGAATGCAACTCACTGGGTTGCACATTTCTCTTCAGTGATCAGTTTGCTAACATAGTTTTCTGGAAATCTGACTCGTTATTTTTATTAGCAGAATGAAGCTTACCATGTCAAAGGAAGTATCCTCAGATGAAAACTACAAAGAAGCTTTCGTGGAAAATTCTTGGTGATGTGTGAATTCATCTCACAGAGTTACACTTATGTTTCGGGGAGCAGTCCATTAACACTGTCTTTAAGGAACCTGAGAAGGGCTTCTTTGGATCGCATTGAGGCCTCCGCTGATATCCTCAGATAATAACTAGAGAGAACCTTTCTGAGAGATTGCTTTCTGATGTGTGACTTCTTCCCACAGAGTTCCACCCTTTCCTTCTTGGAACAGTTGGCTAACACTCTTCTCGGGGATTCTGCAAAGTTATATTTGGAAGCTCATTGAGGGCTATGGTGAAAAAGGAAATAGGCTCAGATTAAAACTGGAAAGAAGCCTTCCGAGAAACTGCATTGCTATGAGTGAATGCAACTCACAGAGTTGCAAGTTTCTCTTCAGTGATCAGTTTGCTAACTAAGTTTTCTGTTAATCCAGAATGGGATATTTCTTAAAGCAATGAAGCTTACGGTGACAAAGGAAATATCCTCAGATGAAAACTAGAAAGCAGCTGTCTTAGAAACTTCTTGGTGATGTGTGAATTCATCTCACAAAGTTACACTTATGTTTCTGGGAGCAGTACATTAACACTGTCTTTGAATAATCTGAGAAGGGCTTCTTTGTATCGCATTGAGGTCTACGCTGATAAAGGAAATTTATTCCGTTCAAAACGTGAAAGAAGCTTTTTGAGAAACTTCTTTCTGATCTATGAGTTTATCTCACAGACTTATAACTTATACTTCAGGAAGCAGTTTGCTAACACTCTATTCGTGGAATCTGGAAAGTGATATTTGGGAGCCCCTAGGGGCCCAGGGTGAAAAAGGAAACATCCTCACATAATAACTAGAGAGAAGCTTTCTGAGAGATTGCTTTCTGACGTGTGACTTCATCACACAGACTTCCACCCTTCCCTTCTTGGAACAGTTTGCTAACACTGTTGTCCTGGATTCCTCTAAGTTATTCTTGGGGGCTCATTGAGGGATATGGTGAAAAAGGATATGTACTCACATAATAAATAAAGAGAAGCTTTCTGAGAAACTCCGTTGCCATGTGTGAATGCAACTCACAGAGTTACACGTTTCTCTTCAGTGATCAGTTTGTTAAAAGAGTTTTCTGGAAATCTGCAATTAGATTCTTCATAGCGCAATGAACCTTATGGTGACAAAGGTAATATCCACAGGTGAAAACTTGAAAGAAGGTTTCATAGAAACTTCTTGGTGATGTGTGAATTCATCTCAGATAGTTACACTTATGTTTCGTGTAGCAGTCCATTAACACTCTCTTTGAGGAACCTGAAAAGGGCTTCCTTGGATCGCATTGAGGCCTACTCTAATAAAGGAAATTTCATTGGATCAAAACATGAAAGAAGCTTTCTGAGAAACTTCTTTCTGATCTGCGAGTTCATCTCACAGACTTATAACTTAGATTTCAGGAAGCAGTTTGCTATGACTCTTTTTGTGGAATCCGAAAAGTGATATTTGGGAGCCAATAGGGGCCCATGGTGAAAAAGAAAATATCCTCACATAATGACTAGAGAGAAGCTTTCTGAGACATTGCTTTCTGATGTGTGACTTCATCACACAGAGTTCCACTCTTCCGTTCGTGGTACAGTTTACTAACACAGTTGGGGTGGATTCTGAAAACTTATATTTGGGAGCTCATTGAGGGCTATGGTGAAAAAGGAAATATCCTCACATAATAACTAAAGAGAAGCTTTCTGAGAAACTGCACTGCCATGTGTGATTGCAACTCACAGAGTGACACGTTTCTCTTCAGTCATCAGTTTGTTAACACAGTTTTCAGGAAATCTGCAATTAGATTCCTCATAGCGCCATGAACCTTACGGTGACAAAGGAATTACCCACAGATGACAAATGGAAAGAAGCATTCTTTGAAAATTCTTGGTGATGTGTGAATTCATCTCACAGAGTTACACTTATGTTTCGAGGAGCAGTCCATTAACACTGTCTTTGAGGAACCTGAGAAGGGCTTCTTTTTTTCGCATTGAGTCCTACTCTGATAAAGGAAATTTCATCCATTCAAAACGTGAAAGAAGCTTTCTGAGAAACTTCTTTCTGATCTGTGAGTTCATCTCACAGACTTAGAACATAGACTTCAGGAAGCAGTTTGCAAACACTCTTTTGGTGGAATCTACAAAGTGATATTTTGGAGACCATAGGGGCCCATGGTGAAAAAGGAAATATCCTCACATAATAACCAGAGAGAAGCTTTCTGAGAGATTGCTCTCTGATGTGTGACTTCATCAAACAGAGTTCCACCCTTCCCTTCTTGGAAGAGTTTGCTAACACTGTTGTCGTGCATTCTGCAAAATTATATTTGGGAGCTCATTGAGGGGAAGGTGAAAAAGGAAATATCCTCACATAATAACTAAAGAGAAGCTTTCTGAGAAACTGCGTTGCCATGTGTGAATACAACTCACAGAGTTACACGTTTCTCTTCAATGATCAGTTTGTTAACACATTTTTCTGGAAATCTGCAATTAGATACTTCATAGTGCAATGATCCTTACGGTGACAAAGGAAATATCCACAGATGAAAACTAGAAAGAAGCTTTCTTAGAAACTTCTTGGTGATGTGTGAATTCATCTCACGGAATTACACTTATGGTTCGTGGAGCAGTCCATTAACACTGTCTTTCAGGAACCTGAGAGGGGCTTCCTTAGATCTCTTCTTCTAACAGTTTGCTAAAACTGTTGTCGTGGATTCTGCAAAGTTATATTTGAGGGCTCATTAAGGGGTATGGTGAAAAAGGAAATATCGCACATAATAACTAAAGAGAAGCTTTCTGAGAAACTGCATTGCCATGTGGGAATGCAACTCACAGAGTTACAAGTTTCTCTTCAGTCATCAGTTTGTTAACACAGTTGTCAGGAAATCTGCAATTAGATTCTTCATAGCACCATGAACCCTACGGTAACATAGGATTTATCCACAGATGACAACTGGAAAGAAGATTTCTTAGAAACTTATTGGTGATGTGTGAATTCATCTCACAGAGTTACACGTATGTTTCGAGGAGCAGTACATTAACACTGTCTTTGAGGAACCTGAGAAGGGCTTCTTTGGTTTGCATGGAGACCTACTCTGATAAAGGAAATTTCATCCGTTCAAAACGTGAAAGAAACTTTCTGAGAAACTTCTTTCTGATCTGTGAGTTCATCTCACAGAGTTATAATTTAGACTTCAGGAAGCAGTTTGCGAACACTCTTTTCGTGGAATCTACAAAGTGATATTTTGGAGCTCATAAGGGCCCATGGTGAAAAAGGAAATATCCTAACATAATAACTAGAGAGAAGCTTTCTGAGAGATTGCTTTCTGATGTGTGACTTCGTCACACAGAGTTCCACCCTTCCCTTCTTGAAAGAGATTACTAACACTGTTGTCGTGCATTCTGCAATGTCATATTTGGGAGCTCATTGAGGGCTAAGGTGAAAAAGGAAATATCCTCACATAATAACTAAAGAGAAGCTTTCTGAGAAACTGCGTTGCCATGTGTGAATGCATCTCACAGAGTTACACGTTTCTCTTCAATGATCATTTTCTTAAAACATTTTTCTGGAAATCTGCAAGTAGATACTTCATAGCGCAATGAACCTTACGGTGACAAAGGAAATATCCACAGATGAAAATTAGAAAGAAATTTTCGTAGAAACTTCTTGGTGATGTGTGAATTCATCTCACAGAATTTCACTTATGTTTCGTGGAGCAGTCCATTAACACTGTCTTTGAGGAACATGAGAAGGGCTTCCTTAGATCGCAGTGGGGCCTACACTGATAAAGGAAATTTCATCCGTTCAAAACGTGAAAGAAGCTTCCTGGGAAACTTCTTTCTGATATGAGAGTTCATCTCACAGACTTATAACTTAGACTTCAGGAAGCAGTTTGCGAACACTCTTTTCGTGGATTCTGGAAAGTGATATTTGGGAGCCCTTAGGTGCCCATAGTGAAAAAGGAAATAATCTAAAATAATATCTAGAGAGAAGGTTTCTGAGAGATTGCTTTCTGATGTGTGACTTCATCACACAGAGTTTCACCCTTCCCTTCTTGGAACAGTTTGCTAACACTGTTGTCGTGAATACTGCAAAGTTATATTTGGGGGCTCATTGAGGGCTATGGTGAAAAAGGAAATATCCTCAGATCAAAACTGGAAAGAAGACTTCTGTGAAACTGCATTGCCATGAGTGAATGCAACTCACAGACTTACACGTTTCTCTTCAGTGATCAGTTTGCTAACTAAGTTTTCTGGAAATCTGCAATGGGATACCTCTTATCGCAATGAAGCTTACGGTGACAAAGGAAATATCCTCAGATGAAAAGTAGAAAGAAGCTTTCCAGAAACTTCTTGGTGATGTGTGAATTCATCTCACAAAGTTACACTTATGTTTCGTGGAGCAGTCCATTAACACTTTCTTTGAGGAACCTGAGAAGGGCTTCTTTGGATTGTAAAGAGGCCTAAGCTGTTAAAGGAAATTTCTTCCCTTCAAAACGTGAAAGAAGCTTTCTGAGAAACTTCTTTCTGATCTGTGAGTTCACCTCACAGTCTGATACCTTAGACTTCAAGAAGCAGTTTGCTAACAGTCTTTTCGTGGAATCTGGAAAGTGATATTTGGGAGCACATAGGAGCCCATGGTGAAAAAGGAAATTTCCTCACACAATAACTAGAGAGAAGCTTTCTGAGAGATTGCTTTCTGATGTGTGACTTCATCACACAGAGTTCCACCCTTCCCTTCTTGGAATAGTTTGCTAACACTGTTGTCATGGATTCGGCAAAGGAATATTTGGGAGTTCATTGAGGGCTATGGTGAAAAAGGAAATATCCTCACATAATAACTAAAGAGAAGCTTTCTGAGAAACTGCGTTGACATGTGTGAATGCAACTCACAGAGCTACACTTTTCTCTTCAGTGGTCAGATTGTTAACACAGTTTTCTGGAAATCTGCAATTAGATACTGCATAGCGCAATGAAACGTACGATGACAAAGGAAATATCCACAGATGAAAACTAGAAAGAAGGTTTCGTAGAAACTTCTTGGTGATGTGTGAATTCATCTCACAGAGCTACACTTATGTTTTGTGGAGCAGTCCATTGACACTGTCTTTGAGGAACATGAGAAGGGCTTCCTTAGATCGCACTGAGGTCTACGATGATAAAGGAAATTTCATCAGTTCAAAACGTGAAAGAAGCTTTCTGAGAAACTTCTTTCTGATCTGTGATTTCATCTCACAGACTTATAACTTGGACTTCAGGAAGCAGTTTGCGAACACTCTTTTCGTGGATTCTGGAAAGCGATATTTGGGAGCCCATAGGGGCCCATGGTGAAAAAGGAAATAATCTCACATAATAACTAGAGAAAAGCTTTCTGAGAGATTGCTTTCTGATGTGTGACCTCATCACACAGAGTTCCACCCTTCCCTTCTTGGAACACTTTGCTAACATTGTTGTCATGGATTCTGCAAAGTTATGTTTGGCAGCTCATTGAGGGCTATTGTGAAAAAGGAAATATCCTCAGATCACAACTGGAGAGAAGCCTTCTGACAAACTGCATTGCCAGGAGTGAATGCAACCCACGGAGATACAGGTTTCTCTTCAGTGATCAGTTTGCTAACTAAGTTTTCTGGAAATCTGCGAAGGGATACCTCTTAGCGCAATGAAGCTTACGGTGATAAACGAAATATCCTCAGATGAAATCTAGAAAGAAGCTTTCTTAGAAACTTCTTGTTGATGTTTGAATTCACCTCACAAAGTTACACTTATGTTTCGTGGAGCAGTCCATTAACACTGTCTTTGAGGAACCTGAGATGGGCTTCCGTGGATCGCATTGAGGCCTAGGCTGATAAAGGAAATTTCATCCGTTCAAAACGTGAAAGAGGTTTTCTGAGAAACTTCTTTCTGCTCTGTGAGTTCATCTCACAGACTTATAACTTAGACTTCAGGAAACAGTTTGCTAATACTCTTTTCTTGGAATCTGCATTGTGATATTTGGGAGCCCATAGGGGCCCATGGTGGAAAAGGAAATATCCTCACATTATAACTAGAGAGAAGCTTTCTGAGAGATTGCTTTCTGATGTGTGACTTCATCACACAGAGTTCCACCCTTCCCTTCTTGGAACAGTTTACTAACACTGTTGCGGTGGATTCTGCAAACTTATATTTGGGAGCTCATTGAGGGCTACGGTGAAAAAGGAAATATCCTCAGGTCAGTAATGGAAAGAAGCCTTCTGAGAAACTGCATTGCCATGAGTGAATGCAACCCACAGAGTTGCACATTTCTCTTCAGTGCTCAGTTTGCTAACATAGTTTTCTGAAAATCTGCAATGGGATACCGCTTAGCGCCTTGAAGCTTACGGTGACAAAGGAAATATCCTCAGAGGAAAAGTAGAAAGAAGGTTTCGTAGAAACGTCTTGGTGAGGTGTGAATTATTCTTCCAGAGTTACACTTATGTTCCGTGGAGCAGAGCATTAACACTGTCTTTGAGGAACCTGAGAAGGGCTTACTTCTATCGCATTGAGGCTTACACTGTTAAAGGAAATATCATCCGTTCAAAACATGAATGAAACTTTCTCAGTAACTTCTTTCTGATCTGTGAGTTCATCTCACAGACTTATAACTTAGACATCAGAAAGCAGTTTGCGAATACTCTTTTGGTGGATTCTGGAAAGTGATATTTGGGAGACCTTAAGGGTAAATGGTGAAACAGGAAATAATCTCACATAATAACAAGAGAGACGCTTTCTGAGAGATTGCTTTCTGATGTGTGACTTCATCACACAGAGTTCCACCGTTCCCTTCTTGGAACAGTTTGCTAACACTGTTGTCGTGGATTCTGCAGAGGTATATTTGGGAGCTCATTGAGGGCTATGGTGAAAAAGGAAATATCTTCAGATAATAAAGAAAGAGAAGCTTTCTGAGAAACTGCGTTGCCATGTGTGAATGCAACTCACAGAGTTACACGTTCCTTTTCAGTGATCAGTTTGTTAACACAGTTTTCTGGAAATCTGCAATTAGATACTTCATAGCGCAACGAAGATTACGGTGTCAAAGGAAATATCCTAACATGAAAACTAGAAAGAAGGTTTCATAGAAACTTCTTGGTGATGGGTGAATTCATCTCACAGAGTTACACTTATGTTAAGTGGAGCAGTCCATTAACACTGTCTTTGAGGACTCTGAGAAGGGCTTCTTTGGATCACATTGCGGACTCCGCTGATAAAGGAAATTTCATCCGTTCAAAACGTGATGGAAGCTTTCTGTGAAACTTCTTCCTGATCTGTGAGTTCATCTCACAGACTTATAATTTAGACTTCAGGAAGCACTTTCCTAACACTCTTCTCGTGGATTCTGGAAAGTGATATTTGGGAGCCCATAGGGGCCCATGGTGAAAAAGGAAATATCCTCACATAATAATTAGAGAGACGCTTTCTGAGAGATTGCTTTCTGATGTGTGACTCCATCTCACAGAGTTCCACCCTTCCCTTCTTGGAACAGTTTGCTAACACTGTTGTGGTAGATTCTGCAGAGGTATATTTGGGAGCTCATTGAGGGCCATGGTGAAAAAGGAAATATCCTCACATAATAACTAAAGAGAAGCTTTCTGACATCTTCTTTGCCATGTGTGAAAGCAACTCACAGAGTTACACGTTTCTCTTCAATGATCAGTTTGTTAACACAATTTTCTGTAAATCTGAAATTAGATGCTTCAAAGCGCAATGAACCTAACAGTGACAAAGGAAATATCCACACATGAAAACTAGAAAGAAGCTTCCTTAGAAACTTCTTGGTGATGTGTGAATTCATCTTCCAGATTTTCACTTACGTTTCGCGGAGCAGTCCATTAACACTGTCTTTGAGGAATCTGAGAAGGGCTTCTTTGGATAGCATTGAGGCCTACGCTGATAAAGGAAATTTCATCCGTTCAAAACGTGAAAGAAGCTTTCTGAGAAACTTCTTTCTCATCTGTGAGTTCATCTCACAGACTTGTAACTTAGACTTCAGGAAGCAATTTAGTAACACTCTTTTCAAGGAATCAGGAAAGTGATATTTGGGAGTCCATAGGGGCCCAAGGTGCAAAAGGAAATACCCTCACATAATAACTAGAGTGAAGCTTTCTGAGAGATTGCTTTCTGATCTGTGAGTTCATCACACAGAGTTCCACCCTTCCCTTCTTGTAACAGTTTGCTAACACTGTTGTCGTGGATACTGCAAAGTTATATTTGGGAGCTCATTGAGGGCTATGGTGAAAAAGGAAATATCCTCAGATCAAAACTGGAAAGAAGACTTCTGTGAAACTGCATTGCCATGAGTGAATGCAACTCACAGACTTACACGTTTCTCTTCAGTGATCAGTTTGTTAACTAAGTTTTCTAGAAATCTGCAATGGGATACCTCTTAGCGCAATGAAGCTTGCGGTGACAAAGTAAATATCCTCAGATGAAAACTTGAAAGAAGCTTTCCTAGAAACTTCTTCGTGATGTGAGAATTCATCTCACAAGTTTACACTTATTTTTCATGGAGCAGTGTATTAACACTGTCTTTGAGGATCCTGAGACGGGCTACTTTGGACCGCGTTGAGTTCTGCGCTGATAAAGGAAATATCATCAGTTCAAAACGTGAAAGAATCTTTCTGTAAAACTTCTTTCTGATCTCTGAGTTCATCTCACATACTTATAACTTAGACTTCAGGAAGCAGTTGGCGAAAACTCTTTTTGTGGAGTCTGGAAAGTGATATTTGGGAGCACATAGGGGCCCATGGTGAAAAAGGAAATATCCTCACATAATACCTAGAGAGAAGATCTCTGAGACATTGCTTTCTGATGTGTGACTTCATCACACAGAGTTCCACCCTTCACATCTTGGAACAGATTGCTAACAATGTTGTCGTGGATTCTGCAAAGGAATATTTAAGAGCCCTTTGAAGGCTATGGTGAAAAAGGAAATATCCTCACATAATAACTAAAGTGAAGGTTTCTGAGAAACTGCGTTGCCATGAGTGAATGCAACTCACAGAGTTACACATTTCTCTTCAGTGATCAGTTGGTTAACACAGTTTTCTGGAAATCTGCAATTAGATACTTCATAGCGCAATGAACCTTACGGTGACAAAGGAAATATCCGCAGATGAAAACTACAAAGAAGCTTTCTTTGAAACTTCTTGGTGATGTGTGAATTCATCTCAAAAGTTACACTTATGTTTCGTGGTGCAGTCCATTAACACTGTCTTTGAGGAATCTGTGCAGGGCTTCCTTGTATCGCATTGAGGCCTATGCTGATAAAGGAAATTTCATACGTTCAAAACGAGAAAGAAGCTTTCTGAGAAACTTCTTTGTGATCTGTGAGTTCATCTCAAAGACTTTTAATTTAGACTTTAGGAACCAGTTTGCGAACACTCTTTTCGTGGATTCTGGAAAGTGATATTTGGGAACCCTTAGGTGCCCATGGAGAAAAAGGAAATATCCTCACATAATAACTAGAGAGAAACTTTCTGAGAGATTGCTTTCTCATGTGTGACTTCATCACACCGAGATCCACCCTTCCCTACTTGGAACAGTTTGCTAACACAGTTGTCGTGGATTCTGCAAAGTTATTTTTGGGAATTCATTGAGGGCAATGGTGAAAAAGGAAATATCCTCACATAATAACTAAAGAGAAGCTTTCTGAGAAACTGCGTTGCCATGTGTGAATGCAACGCACAGAGTTACAAGTTTTTCTTCAGTGATCAGTTTGTTAACACAGTTTTCTGGAAATCTTCAATTCGATACCTCATAGCACAATGAACCTTACGGTGACAAAGGAAATATCCACAGATGAAAACTAGAAAGAAGCTCTCTTAGAAACTTCTTGGTGATGTGTGAATTCATCTTCCCGAGTTAGACTTATGTTTCGTGGAGCAGTCCTTTAACACTGTCTTTGAGGAACCTGAGAAGGGCTTCCTTGGATCGCATTGAGGTCTACGCTGATATATGAAATTTCATCCGTTCAAAACGGGAAAAATGTTTCTCAGAAACTTCTTTCTGATCTGTGAGTTCATCTCACAGACTTATAACTTAGACTTCAGGAAGCAGTTTGTGAACACTCTTTTCGTGGATTCTGGAAAGTGATATTTGGGAGCCCTTAGGGGCTCATGGTGAAAAAGGAAATATCCTCACATTATAACTAGAGAGAAGCTTTTTGAGATGTTGCTTTCTGATGTGTGACTGCATCACTCAGGGTTCCACCCTTCTTTTCTTGGAACAGTTTGCTAACACTGTTGTCGTGGATTCTGCAAAGTTATATTTAGGAGCTCATTGAGGGTTATGGTGAAAAAGGAAATATCACACACAATAACTAAAGAGAAGCTTTCTGAAAAATTGCATTGCCATGAGTGAATGCAACTCACAGAGTTACACGTTTGTCTTCAGTGATCAGTTTGCTAACTAAGTTTTCTGGAAATCTCCAATGCGATACCTCATAGTGCAATGAAGCTTACGGTGAAAAGGAAATATCCTCAAATGAAAACTAGAAAGAAGCTTTCGTAGAAACTTCTTGGTGATGTGCGAATTCATCTCAGAGAGTTACCCTTATGTTTCGTGTAGCAGTCCATTAACCCTGTGTTTGAGGAACCTGAGAAGGGCTTCTTTGGATCGCACTGAGGTCTACTCTGATAAAGGAAATTTCATCCGTTCAAACCGTTAAATAAGCTTTCTGAGAAACTTCTTTCTGATCTGTGAGTTCATCTCACAGACTTATAACTCAGACTTCAGGAAGCAGTGTGCTAACCTTCTTTTCGTGGAATCTGGAAAGTGATATTTGGGATCCCATAGGGGCCCACGGAGAAAAAGGATATATACTCACATAATAACTAGAGAGAAGGTATCTGAGAGATTGTTTTCTGATGTGTGACTTCATCACACAGAGTTCCACACTTCCCTTCTTGGAACAGATATCTAACAACTTTGTCGAGGATTCCGCAGAGGTATATTTGGGAGGTTATTGAGGGCTATGGTGAAAAAGGAAATATCCTCACATAATAACTAAAGAGAAGCTTTCTGAGAAACTGCGTTGCCATGTGTGAATGCAACTCACAGAGTTACAGGTTTCTCTTCAGTGATCAGTCTGTTAACAGAGCTTTCTGGAATCTGCAATTAGATACTTCATAGCGCAATGAACCTTATGGTGACAAAGGAAATATCGACAGGTGAAAACTAGAAAGAAGCTTTCTTGAAAACTTCTTGGTGATGTGTGAATTCATCTCACAGAGTTACACTTATGTTTCGTGGAGCAGTTCATTAACACTGTCTTTGAGGAACCTGAGAAGGGCTTCCTTGGATCGCATTGAGGCCTACACTGATAAAGGAAATTTCATTGGTTCAAAACGTGAAAGAAGCTTTCAGAGAAACTTCTTTCTGATCTCCGAGTTCATCTCACAGACATATAACTTTGACTTCAGGACGCAGTTTCGTAACACTCTTTTCGTGGAATCTGGAAAGTAATATTTGGGAGCCCATAGGGGCCATGGTGAAAAAGGAAATATCCTCCCATAATAACTAGAGAGAAGCGTTCTGAGAGATTGCTTTCCGATGTGTGACTTCATCACACAGAGTTCCACCCTTCCCTTCATAGAACAGTTTCTTAACACTGTTTTCGTGGATTCTGCAAAGTTATATTTGGGAGCTCATTGAGGGCTACGGGGAAAAAGAAGATATCCTCACATAATAATTAAAGAGAAGCTTTCTGAGAAACTGCGTTGCCATGTGTGAATGCAACTGACAGAGTTACACGTTTCTCTTCAGTGATCAGTTTGTTAACACAGTTTTCTGGAAATATGCAATTAGATACTACATATCGCAATGAAACTTATGGTGACACAGGAAATATCCACAGGTGAAAACTAGAAAGAAGCTTTCTTGGAAACTTCTTGGTGATGTGTGAATTCATCTCACAGAGTGACACTTATGTTTCATGGAGCAGTCCATTAACACTGTCTTTGAGGAACCTGAGAAGGGCTTCTTTTGATCGCATTGAGGCCTACGCTGATAAAGGAAATTTCATCCATTAAAAACGTGAAAGAAGCATTCTGAGAAACTTCTTTCTCATCTGTGAGTTCATCTAACAGACTTATATCTCAGACTTCAGGAAACAGTTTGCTAACCTTCTTTTCGTGGAATCTGGAAAGTGATATTTGGGATCCCATAGGGGCCCACCGTGAAAAAGGATATATCCTCACATAATAACTAGTGAGAAGGTATCTGAGAGATTGCTTTCTGATGTGTGACTTCATCACACAGAGTTCCACCATTCCATTCTTGGAAGAGTTTGTTACCCCTGTTGTCGTGGATTCTGCAGATGTATATTTGGGAGCTCATTGAGGGCTATGGTGAAAAAGGAAATATCCTCACATAATAACTAAAGAGAAACTGCGTTGCCATGTGTGAATGCAACTCACAGAGTTACACGTTTCTCTTCAGTGATCAGTTTGTTTACACAGTTTTCTGGAAATCTGCAATTAGATAATTCATTGCGCAATGAACCTTACGGTGAAAAGGGAATATCCACATTTGAAAATTAGAATGAAGCTTTCTTAGAAACTTCTTGGTGATGGGGGAATTCATCTGAGAGAGTTACACTTATGTTTCGTGGAGCAGTCTATTAACACTGTCTTGGAGGAACCTGAGAATGGCTTCTTTAGATCGCATTGAGGCCTACGCTGATAAAGGAAATTTCATCCGTTCAAAATGTGAAAGAAGCTTTCTGAGAAAGTTATAAGTCATCTCACAGACTTATAACTTAAACTTCAGGAAGCAGTTTGCTAACACTCTTTTCGTGGAATCTGGAAAGTCATATTTGGGAGCCCATAGGGGCCCATGGTGAAAAAGGAAATATCCTCACATAATAACTAAAGAGAAGCTTTCTGAGAGATTGCTTTCTGATGTGTGATTCATCACACAAAGTTCCACCCTTCCCTTCTTGGAACAGTTTGCTAACAACTTTGTCGAGGATTCTGCAGAGGTATATTTGGGAGCTCATCGAGGGCTATGGTGTAAAAGGAAATATCCTCCGATCAAAACTGGAAAGAAGCCTTCTGAGAAACTGCATTGCCATGAGTGAATGCAACTCACAGAGTTAAACGTTTCTCTTCAGTGACCATTTTGTTAACTAAGTTTTCTGGAAATCTGCAATGGGATATCTCCTATTGCAATGAAGCTTACGGTGGCAACGGAAGTATCCTCAGATGAAAAGTACAAAGAAGCTTTCTTAGAAACTTCTTGTTGATGTGTGAATTCATCTCACAAATTTACACGTATGTTTCGTGGAGCAGTCCATTAACACTGTCTTTGAGGAACCTGAGAAGGGTTTCTTTTGATCGCATTGAGGTCTACGCTGATAAAGGAAATTTCATCCGTTCAAAACGTGAAAGAAGCTTTCTCAGAACCGTCTTTCTGATATGTGAGTTGATCTCATAGACTTATAACATAGACTTCAGGAAGTAGTTTGCTAACACTCTTTTCGTGGAATCTGGAAAGTTATGTTTGGGAGCCCATAGGGGCCCATGGTGAAAAAGGAAATATCCTCTCATAATAACTAGAGAGAAGCTTTCTGAGAGACTGCTTTCTGATGTGTGACTTCATCACACAGAGTTCCACCCTTCCCTTCTTGGAACAGTTTGCTACCACTGTTGTCGTGGATTCTGCAAAGGAATATTTGGGAGCTCATTGAGAGCTATGGTGAAAAAGGAAATATTGTCACATAATAACTAAAGAGAAGCTTTCTGAGAAACTACGTTGCAATGTGTGAATGCAACTCACAGAGTTTCACGTTTCTCTTCATTGGTCAGTTTGGTAACACAGTTTTCTGGAAATCTGCAATTAGATACTTCATAGCGCAAAGAACCTTACGGTGACAAAGGAATTATCCGAAGATGAAAACTAGAAAGAAGCTTTCTTAGAAACTTCTTGGTGATGTGTGAATTCATCTCACAGAGATACACTTATGTTTCGTGGAGCAGTCCATTAACACTGTCTTTGAGGAAGCTGAGAAGGGCTTCCTTGGATCGCATTGAGGCCTACGGTGATAAAGGAAATTTCATCCGTTCAAAACGTAAAAGAAGCTTTCTGAGAATCTTCTTTCTGATATGTGAGTTCATCTCACAGACTTATAACTTAGACTTCAGGGAGCAGTTTGCTAACACTCTTTTCATGGATTCTGGTAAGTGTAATTTGGGAGCCCATAGGGGCCCATTTTGAAAGAGGAAATAATCTCACATAATGCCTAGAGAGAATCTTTCTGAGAGATTACTCTCTGATGTGTGACTTCATCACACAGAGTTCCACCCTTCCCTTCTTGGAACAGTTTGCTAACACTGTTGTCGTGGATACTGCAGAGGTATTTTTGGGAGCTCATTGAGGGCTATGGTGAAAAAGGAAATATCCTCAGATCAAAATTGGAAAGAAGCCTTCTGAGTAACTGCATTGCCATGAGCGAAAGCAACACACAGAGTTACACTTTTCTGTTCAGTGATCAGTTTGCTAACTAATTTTTCTGGAAATCTGCAATGGGATATCTCTTATCGCAATGAAGCTTATGGTGGCAAAGGAAATATCCTCAGATGAAAACTAGAAAGAAGCTTTGTTAGAAACTTCTTGGTGATGTGTGAATTCATCTCACAAAATTACACTTATGTTTCGTGGAGCAGTCCATGAACACTGTCTTTGAGGAACCTGAGAATGGCTTGTTTGGATTGCATTGAAGTCTATGCTGATAAAGGAAATTTCATCCGTTCCAAACGAGAAAGAAGCTTTCTGAGAAACTTCTTTCTGATCTGTGAGTTCATCTCACAGACTTATAACTTAGACTTCAGGAAGCAGTTTGCTAACACTCTTATCGTGGAATCTGGAAAGTGATATATGGGACCCCATAGGGGCCCATGGTGAAAAAGGAAATATTCTCTCATAATAACTAGAGAGAAGCCTTATGAGAGATTGCTTTCTGATGTGTGACTTCATCACACAGATTTCCACCCTTCCCTTCTTGGAACAGTTTGCTACCACTGTTGCCGTGGATTCTGCAAAGGAATATTGGGGAGCTCATTGAGATTTAAGGTGAAAAAGGAAACATCCTCAGATCAAAACTGGAAAGAAGCCTTCTGAAAAAGTGCATTGCCATGAGGGAATACAACTCACAGACTTACACGTTTCTCTTCAGTGATCAGTTTGCTAACTCAGTTTTCTGGAAATCTGCAATGGGATATCTCTTGTCGCAATGAAGATTACGGTGACAAAGTAAATATCCTCAGATGAAAACGAGAAACAGGCTTTCTTATACACTTCTTGGTGATGTGTGAATTCATCTCACAAAGTTACACTTATGTTTCGTGGAGCAGTCCGTTAACACTGTCTTTGAGGAACCTGAGAAAGGCTTCCTTTTATCGCATTGAGGCCTACGCTGATGAAGGAAATTACATCCGTTCAAAACGTGATAGAAGCTTTCTGAGAAACTGCTTTCGGCTCTGTGAGTTCATCTAGCAGACTTCTAACTTAGACTTCATTAAGCAGTTTGCCAACACTCTAATGGTGGAATCTAGAAAGTGATATATGGGAGCCCATTGGGGCCCATGGTGAAAAAGGAAATAATCTCACATAATAACTAGAGAGAAGCTTTCTGAGAGATTGCTTTCTGATGTGTGACTTCATCACACAGAGTTCACCCTTCCCTTCTTGGAACAGATTGCTAACACTGTTGTTGTGGATACTGTAAAGTTATTCTTGGGAGCTCATTGAGGGCTATGGTGAAAAAGGAAATATCCTCAGATGAAAACTAGGAAAAAGCTTTCTTAGAAACTTCTTGGTGATGTGTGAATTCATCTCACAGAGTTCCACTTTTGTTTCTTGGAGCAGTCAATTAACACTGTCTTTGAGGAACCTGAGAAGGGCTTCCTTGGATTGCATTGAGGCCTACGCTGATAAAGGAAATTTCATCCGTTCAAAACGTGAAAGAAGCTTTCTGAGAAACTTCTTTCTGATCTGTGAGTTCATCTCACAGACCTATAACTTAGACTTCAGGAAGTAGTTTGGTAACACTCTTTTCGTGGAATCTGGAAAGTGATATTTGGGAGCCCATAGGGGCCCATAGTGAAAAAGGAAATATCCTCACATAATAACTAGAGAGAAGGTTTCTGAGAGATTGCTTACTGATGTGTGACTTCATCACACAGAGTTCCACCCTTTCCTTCTTGGAACAGTTTGCTAACACTGTTCTCGTGGATTCTGCAGAGGTATATTTAGGAGCTCATTGAGGGCTATGGTGAAAAAGGAAATATCCTCACATAATAAATAAAGAGAAGGTTTCCGGAGAACTGCATTGCCATGTGTGAATGCAACTCACAGAGTTACACGTTTCTCTTCAGTGATCAGTTTCTTAACACAGTTTTGTGGAAATCTGTATTAGATACTTCATAGCGCAATGAACCTTACGGTGACAAAGGAAATATCCACAGATTAAAACTAGAAAGAAGCTTACTTAGAAACTTCTTGGTGATGTCTCAATTCATCTCACAGAGTTACGCTTATGTTTCGTGGAGCAGTCAATTAACACTTTCTTTGAGGAACCTGAGAAGGGCTTCCCTGGATCACATTGGGGCCTACTCTGATAAAGGAAATTTCATCCGTTCAAAACGTGAAAGAAGGTTTCTGAGAAACTTCTTTCTGATCTGTGAGTTCATCTCACAGACTTACAACTTAGACTTCAGGAAGCAGTTTGCGAACACTCTATTTGTGGATTCTGGAAAGTGACATTTGGAAGCCCATAGGGGTCCATGATGAAAAAGGAATTAATCTCACATAATAAATAGAGAGAAGCTTTCTCAGAGATCTCTTTCTGATGTGTGACTTCATCACACAGAGTTCCACCCTTCCCTTCTTGGATCAGTTTGCTAACACAGTTGTCGTGGATTCTGCAAAGTTATATTTGGAAGCTCATTGAGGGCTATGGTGAAAAAGGAAATATGATCAGAACAAAACTGGAAAGAAGCCTTTCGAGAAACTGCATTGCTATGAGTGAATGCAACTCACAGAGTTGCAAGTTTCTCTTCAGAGATGAGTTTGCTAACTAAGTTTTCTGGACATCTGCAATGGGAAACTTCTTAGCGCAATGAATGTTACGGTGACAAAGGAAATATCCTCAAATGAAAACTAGAAAGAAGCTTTCTTAGAAACTTCTTGTTCATGTTTGAATTCACCGCACAACTTTACACTTATGTTTCGTGGAGCAGTCGAATAACACTGTCTTTGAGGAACCTGAGAAGGGCTTCCATGGATCGCATTGAGGCCTATGCTGATAAGGGAAATTTCATCCTATCAAAACGTGAAAGAAGCTTTCTGAGAACCTTCTTTCTGATCTGTGACTTCATCTCACAGACTTTTAACTTAGACTTCAGGAAGCAGTTTGCTAACACTCTTTTCGTGGAATCTGGAAAGTGATATTTGGGAGCCCCTAGGGGCCCATGGTGAAAAAGGTAATATCCTCACATAATAACTAGAGAGAAGCTTTCTGAGAGATTGCTTTCTGATGTGTGACTTCATCACACAGAATTCCACACTTCCCTTCTTGGAACAGTTGGCTAACACTGTTGTCGTGGATTCTGGAAAGGTACATTTGGGAGCTCATTGAGGGCAATGGTGAAAAAGGAAATATCCTCATATAATAACTGAAGAGAAGGGTTCTGAGAAACTGCATTGCCGTGAGTGAATGCAATTCTCAGAGTTACACGTTTCTCTTCAGTGATCAGTTAGTTAACACAGTTTTCTGGAAATCTTCAATTAGATATTTCATAGTGCAATGAAACTTACAGTGACAAAGAAAATATCCACAGTTGAAAACTTGAAAGAAGCTTTCTTAGAAACTTCTTGGGGATGTGTGAATTCATTTCACAAAGTTACACTTATGTTTCGTGGAGCAGTCCATTAACACTGTCTTTGAGGAACCTGAGAAGGGCTTCCTTGGATCGCATTGAGGCCTACGCTGATAAAAGAAATTTCATCCGTTCAAAACATGAAAGAAGCTTTCTGAGAAACTTCTTTCTGATCTGTGAATTCATCTCACAGACTTATAAATTAGACTTCAGGAAGCAGTTTACTAACACTCTTTTCGTTGAATCTGGAATGTGATATTTGGGAGCCCATAGGGTCCCATGGTGAAAAAGGATATATCCTCACATAATAACTAGAGCAAAGCTTTCAGAGAGATTGCTTTCGATTGTGTGACTTCATCACACAGAGTTCCACCCTTCCCTTCAGGAACAGTTTCCTCACAGTGCTGTCCTGGATTCTGCAGGGGTATATTTGGGAGCTCATTGAGGGCTATGGTGAAAAAGGAAATATCCTCACATAATAACTAAAGAGAAGCTTTCTGAGAAACTGCTTTGCCATGTGTGAATGCAACTCACAGAGTTACACACAGTTCAGTGATCAGTTTGTTAACACAGTTCTCTGAAAATCTGCAATTAGATACTTCATAGCGCAATGAACTTTACGGTGAAAAAGGAAATATCCACAGATGAAAACTAGAAAGAAACTTTCCTAGAAACTTCTTGGTGATGTGTGAATTCTTCTTCCAGAGTTACACTTATGTTTCCTGGAGCAGTCCATTATCACTGTCTTTGAGGAAACTGAGAAGGGCTTTCTGATAAACTTTCAGAGAAACTTCTTTCTGATATGTGAATTCATCTCACAGACTTATGACTTAGACTTCAGGAATCAGGTTGCGAACAGTCTTTTCGTGGAATCTGGAAAGCGAGATTTGGGAGCCCACAGGGGCCCACGATGAAAAAGGAATTAATCTCACATAATAACTAGAGAGAAGCTTTCTGAGAGATTGCTTTCTGATATGTGACTTCATCACACAGAGTTCCACCCTTCCCTTCTTGGAACAGTTTGCTAACTCTGTTGTCGTGGATACTGCAATGTTATATTTGGGTGGTCATTGAGGGCTCTGGTGAAAATTGAAATATTCTCAAATCAAAACTGGAAAGAAGCCTTCTGAGAAACTGCATTAGCATGAATGAATGCAACTCACAGAGTTACACGTTTCTCTTCAGTGATCAGTTTCTAACTACGTTTTCTGGAAATCTGCAATGGAATACCTCTAATCGCAATGAAGCTTACGGTGACAAATGCAATATCCTCAGATGAGAACTAGAAAGAAGCTTTCTTAGAAACTTCTTGTTGATGTGTGAATTCATCTCACAAAGTTACACTTATGTTTCGTTGAGTAGTCTATTAACACTGTCTTTCCGGAACCTGAGAACGGCTTCTTTGGAGAGCTTTGAGGTCTACGCTGATAAAGGAGATTTCATCAGTTCAAAACGTAAAAGAAGCATTCTGAGAAACTTCTTTCTGATCTGTGATTTCATCTCACAGACTGATAACTTAGACGTCAGCAAGCAGTTTGAGAACACTCTTTTCCTGGATTCTGGAAAATGTTATTTGGGAGGCCATAGGGGCCCATGGTGAAAAAGGAAATATCACATATAATAACTGGAGAGAAGCATTCTGAGAGATTGCTTTCTGATGTGTGACTTCATCACTCAGAGTTCCACCTTCCCTTCTTGGAACAGTTTGCTCACACTGTTGTCGTGGATTCTGCAAAGGAATATTTGGGAGCTCATTAGGGCTATGGAGAAAAAGGAAATATCTTCATATAATAACTAAAGAGAAGATTTCAGAGATACTGCGTTGCCATATGTGAATGCAACTCACAGAGTTAAACGGTTCTCTTCAGTGATCAGTTTGCTCACTAAGTTTTCTGGAAATCTGCAATGGGATACCACTTAGTGCAATGAAGCTTACGGAGACAAAGGAAATATCCTCAGATGAAAACTAGAAAGAAGCTTTCTTGGAAACTTCTTGGTGAGGTGTGAATTCATCTTACAGAGTTAAACTTATGTTTCGTGGAGCAGTGCATTAACACTGTCTTTGAGGAACCTGAGAAGGGCTTCCATCTATCGCATTGAGGCTTACGCTGATAAAGGAAATTTCATCCGTTCAAAACGTGAAAGAAACTTTCGGAGAAACTTCTTTCTGATCTGTGAGTTCATCTCCCAGAATTATAACTTAGACTTCAGGAAGCAGTTTGCGAACACTCTTTTCGTGGATTCTGGAAAGTGATATTTGGGAGCCCTTAGGGGAAATGGTCAAACAGGAAATAATCTCACATAATAAGTAGAGAGAAGCCTTCTGAGAGATTGCTTTGTGATGTGTGACATCGTCACACAGAGTTCCACAATTTCTTTCTTGGAACAGTTTGCTAACACTGTTGTCGTGGATTCTGCAAAGTTATTTTTGGGAGCTCATTGAGGGCTATGGTGAAACAGGAAATATCCTCACATAAAAACTGAAGAGAAGCTTTCTGAGAAACGGCGTTGACATCTGTGAATGCAACTCACAGAATTACACGTTTCTCTTCAAAGAAAAGTTTGTTAACACAGTTTTCTGGAAATCTGCAATTAGATACTTCATAGCGCAATGAACCTTACGGTGACAAAGGAAATATCCACAGGTGAAAACTAGAAAGAAGCTTTCTTAGAAACTTCTTGGTGATGTGTGAATTCATCTCATAGAGTTACACTTATGTTTCGTGGAGCAGTCCAATAACACTGTCTTTGAGGAACCTGAGAAGGGCTTCCTTGAATCACATAGAGGCATACGTTGATAACGGAAATTTCATCCGTTCAAAACGTGAAAGAAGCTTTCTGAGAAACTTCCTTCTTATCTGTGAGTTCATCTCACAGACTTATAGTTTAGACTTCAGGAAGCAGTTTGCTAACACTCTTTTCGTGGAATCTGGAAAGTGATATTTGGGAGACCATAGGGGTCCATGGTGAAAAACGAAATATCCTCTCATGATAACTAGAGAAAGGCTTTCTGAGAGATTGCTTTCTGATGTGTGACTTCATCACACAGAGTTCCACCCTTCCCTTCTTGGAACAGTTTGCTAACACTGTTGTCGTGGATTCTGCAAAGGTATATTTGGGAGTTCTTGGAGGGCTATGGTGAAAAAGGAAATGTCCTCCCATAAAAACCAAAGAGAAACTTTCTGAGAAACTTCATTGCTATGTGTGAATGCACCTCACGGTGTTACACGTTTCTCTTCAGTGATCAGTCTGTTAACACAGTTTTCTGGTAATCTGCAAATAGATACTTCATAGTGCAGTGAACATTACGGTGATAAAGAAATATCCACAGATAAAAATTAGAAAGAAGCTTTCTAAGAAACTTCTTGGTGATGTCTGAATTCATCTCACAGAGTTACACTTATGTTTCGTGGAGCAGTCCATTAACACAGTTTTGAGGAACCTGAGAAGGGCTTCCTTGGATCGCATTGAGGCCTACGCTGATGAAGGAAATTTCATCCGTTCAAAACGTGAAAGAAGCTTTCTGAGAAACTTCCTTCTGATCTGTGAGTTCATCTCGCAGACTTACAATTTAGACTTCAGGAAGCAGTTTGCTAACACTCTTTTCCTGGAATCTGGAAAGTGATATTTGGGAGCCCATAGGGGCCCATGGTGAAAAAGGAAATATCCTCACATAATAACTAGAGAAAGGCTTTCTGAGAGATTGCTTTCTGATGTGTGACTTCATCACACAGAGTTCCACCCTTCTCTTCTTGGAACAGTTTGCTAACACTGTTGTAGAGGATTCTGCAAAGGTATATTGTATATTTGGGAGCTCATTGAGGGCTATGGTGAAAAAGGAAATATCCTCACATAATAACTAAAGAGAAGCCTTCTGAGAAACTGCATTGCCATGTGTGAATGCACCTCACAGAGTTACACGTTTCTCTTCAGTGATCAGTCTGTTAACACTCTTTTCTGGTAATCTGCAAATAGATACTTCATAGTGCAATGAACCTTACGGTGACAAAGGAAATATCCACAGATTAAAACTAGAAAGAAGCTTTCATAGAAATTTCTTAGTGATGTGTGAATTCATATCACAGAGTTACACTTATGTTTCGTGGAGCAGTCCATTAACACTGTCTTTGATGAAAATGAGAAGGGCTTTTTGGATCGCATTGAGGCCTACGCTGATGAAGGAAATTTCATCCGTTCAAAACGTGAAAGAAGCCTTCCGAGAAACTTCTTTCTGATCTGTGAGATCATCTCACAGACTTATAACTTAGACTTCAGGAAGCAGTTGGCGAACACTCTTTTCGTGGAATCTGGAAAGTGATATTTGGGAGATCATAGGGGCCCATGGTGAAAAAGAAAATATCCTGACATAATAACTAGAGAGAAGCTTTCTGAGAGATTGCTTTCTGATGTGTGAATTCATCACACAGAGTTCCACACTTCCCTTCTTGGAGCACTTTGCTAACACTGTTGTCATATATTCTGCAGAGGTATATTTGGGAGCTCATTGAGGGCTATGGTGAAAAAGGAAATATACTCACATAATAACTAAAGGGAAGCTTTCTGAGAAACTGCATTGCCATGTGGGAATGCAACTCACAGAGTTACAGGTTTCTCTTCAGTGATCAGTTTCTTAACACACTTTTCTGGAAATCTGCAATTACATACTTCATAGATCAATGAAGCTTACGGTGACAAAGGAAATATCCACAGATGAAAACTAGAAAGAAGCTTTCTTAGAAACTTCTTGGTGATGAGTGAATTCATCTCACAGCGATACACTTATGTTTTGTGCAGCAGTCCATTAACACTGTCTTTCAGGAACCTGAGAAGGGCTTCCTTGGATCGCATGGAGGCCTACGCTGACAAAGGAAATTTCATCCGTTCAAAATCTGAAAGAAGCTTTCAGAGAAACTTCTTTCTCATCTGTGAGTTCATCTCACAGTCTTGGAGCGTAGACTTCAGGAAGCAGTTTGCTAACACTCTTTTCGTGGATCCTGGAAAGTGATATTTGGGAGCCCATAGGGGCCCATGGTGAAAAAGGCAAGATCCTCACATAATAAGTAGAGAGAAGCTTTCTGAGAGATTGCTTTCTGACGTGTGAGTTCATCACACAGAGTTCCACCCTTCCCTTCTTCGAACAGTTTGCTAACACTGTTGTCGTGGATTCCGCAAAGTTATCTTTGGGGGCTGATTGAGGGCTATGGTGAAAAAGGAAATATCCTCAGATCAAAACTGGAAAGAAGCCATCGGAGAAACTGCATTGCCATCAGTGAATGCAACTCACAGAGTTACACGTTTCTCTTCAGTGATCAGTTTGCTAACTAAGTTTTCTGGAAATCTGCAATGGGATACCTCTTAGCGCAATGAAGCTTACGGTGACAAAGGAAATATCCTCAGATGAACAGTAGGAAGTAGCTTTCCTAGAAACTTCTTGGTGATGTGTGAATTCATCTCACAGAGTTACACTTATGTTTATTGGAGCACTCCAATAACACTGCCTTGAGGAAACTGAGAAGGGCTTCCTTGGATCGCATTGAGGCCTACACTGATAAAGGAAATTTCATCCGTTCAAAACGTCAAAGAAGCTTTCAGAGAAACTTTTTCTGATCTGTGAGTTCATCTCACAGACTTATAAATTAGACTTCATTAAGCAGTTTGTGAACACTCTTTTAGAGGATTCCTTAAAGTGATATATGGGATCCCATAGGGGCACGTGGTGAAAAAGGAAATATCCTCACATAATAATTAGAGAGAAGCTTTCTGAGAGATTGCTTTCTGATGTGTGACTTCATCACACAGAGTTCCACCATTCCCTTCTTGGAATAGTTGTCTAACACTGTTGTCGTTTATTCTGCAAGGTTATATTTGGGAGCTGATTGAGGGCTCTGGTGAAAAAGGAAATATCCTCAGATTAAAACTGGAAAGAAGCTTTCTGAGAAACTGCACTGCCATGAGTGAATGCAACTCACAAAGTTACACGTTTCTCTTCAGTGATCAGTTTGCTAACAATGTTTTCTGGAAATCTGCAATGGAATACCTCTTAGCGAAATGAAGCTTACGGTGACAAATTAAATATCCACAGATCAAAACTAGAAAGAAGCTTTCCTAGAAACTTCTTGTTGATGTGTGAGTTCATCTCACAGAGTTACACTTCTGTTTCGTGGAGCAGTCCATTAACACTGTCTTTGAGCAACCTGAGAAGGGCTTCCTTGGATCGCATTGGGGCCTACGCTGATAAAGGAAATTTCATCCGTTCAAAACGGGAAAGAAGCTTTCTGAGAAACTACTTTCTGAACTGTGAGTTCATCTCACAGACTTATAACTTAGACTTCAGGAAGCAGTTTGCTAACACTCGTTTCGTGGATTCTGGAAAGTGATATTTGGGAGCCCTTTGGGCCCATGGTTAAAAAGGAAAAAATCTCACAAAATAACTAGAGAGAAGTTTTCTGAGAGATTGCTTTCTGATGTGTGACTTCATCACACAGAGTTCCAACCTTCCGTTCTTGGAACAGTTTGCTAACCCTGTTGTCGTGGATTTTGCAAAGTTATATTTGGTAGCTCATTGAGGGCTATGGTGAAAAAGAAATATCCTCACATAATAAATAAAGAGAAGCTTCCTTGGATCGCATTGAGGCCTCCGCAGATAAAGGAAATTTCATCCGTTCAAAACGTGAAAGAAGCTTTCTGAGAATCTTCTTTCTTATCTGTGAGTTCATCTCACAGACTTATAACTTAGCCTTCAGGAAGCAGGTTGCTGACACTCTTTTCGTGGAATCTGGAAAGTCATATATGGGAGCCCATAGGGCCCATGGTGAAAAAGGAAATATCCTCACATTATAACTAGAGAGGAGAATTCTGAGAGATTGCTTTCTGATGTGTGACTTCATCACACAGAGTTCCACTCTTCCCTTCTTGGAACAGTTTGCTAACACTGTTGTCGTGGATTCTGCAAAGGAATATTTGGGAGCTCATTGAGGGCTAAGGTGAAAAAGGAAATCTCCTCACATAGTAACTAAAGAGAAGCGTTTTGAGAAACTGCATTGCTATGTGTGAATGAAACTCTCAGAGGTACACGTTTCTCTTCAGTAATCTGTTTGTTAACACAGTTTTCTGGAAATCTGCAATTAGATACTTCATAGCGCAAAGAACCTTACGGTCACAAAAGAAATATACACTGGTGAAAACTAGAAAGAAGTTGTCTTAGAAACTTCTTGGTGATGTGTGAATTCATCTCACAAAGTTACACTTATGTTTCGAGAAGCAGTCCATTAGCACTCTCTTTGAGGAACCTGAGAAAGGCTTCTTTGGATCGCATTGAGGCCTACGCTGAAAAAGGAAATTTCATCAGTACAAAACGTGAAAGAAGCTTTCTGAGAAACTTCTTTCTGATCTGTGAGTTCATCTCATAGAATTATAACTTAGACTTCAGGAAGCATTTCGCAAACACTCTTTTCATGGATTCTTCAAAGTGATATTTCGGAGCCCATAGGGGCCCATGGTGAAAAAGGAAATATCGTCACATTATAACTAGAGAGAAGCTTTCTGAGAGATTGCTTTCGATTGTGTGACTTCATCCCACAGAGTTCCACCATTCCCTTCTCGGAACAGTTTGCTAACACTGTTGTCGTGGATTCTGCAAAGTTATATTTGGGAGCTCATTGAGGGCTATGGTGAAAAAGGAAATATCCTCACATAATACCTAAAGAGAAGCTTTCTGAGAGACTGCATTGCCATGTGTGAATGCAACTCACAGAGTTACACGTTTCTCTTCAGTGATCAGGTTCCTAACGTAGTTTTCTGCAAATCTGCCTTGGGACATTTCTTAGCGCAATGAAACTTACGGTGTCAAAGGCAATACCCTCAGAAGAATACTACAATGTAGCATGCGTAGAAACTTTTTGGTGGTGTGTGAATTCATCTCACAGAGTTACACTTATGTTTCATGGATCAGTCCATTAACACTTTCTTTGAGGAACCTGAGAAGGGCTTCTTGGGATCGCATTGAGGCCTACGCTGATGAAGGAAATTTCATCCGTTCAAAACGTGAAATAAGTTTTCTGAGAAACTTCTTTCTGATCTCTGAGTTCATCTCACAGACTTATGACTTAGAATTCAGGAAGCGCATTGTGTACACTCTTTTCGGGGATACTGGAAAGTGATATTTGGGAGCCCTTAAGGGCCCATGGTGAAAAAGGAAATATCCTCACATAATAACTAGAGAGAAACTTTCGAGAGATTGCTTTCTGATGTGTGACTTCATCACACAGAGTTCCACCCTTCCCTTCTCGTAACAGTTGGCTAACACTCATGTCGTGGATTCTGCAGAGGTATATTTGGGAGCTCATTGAGGGCTATGATGAGAAAGGAAATATCCTCAGATCAGAACTGGAAAGAAGCCTTCTGAGAAACTGCATTGCCAAGAGTGAATGTAACTCACAGAGTTACACTTTTCTCTTCAGAGATCAGTTTGTTACCACAGTTTTCTGGAAACCTGCAATTAGATACTTCATAGCGCAATGAACCTTACGGTGACAAAGGAAATATCCACAGATGAAAATTAGAAAGAAGCTTTCTTAGAAACATCTTGGTGATGTGTGAATTCATCTCACAGAGTTACATTTATGTTTCGTGGAGCAGTGCATTAACACTGTCTTTGAGGAACCTGAGAAAGGCTACTTTGGATAGCATTGAGGCCTACAATGATAAAGGAAATTTCATCCGTTCAAAACGTGAAAAAGCTTTCTGAGAAATTTCGTTCTGATATGTGTGTTCATCTCACAGACTTATGACTTAGACTTCAGGAAGCAGTTTGCTAACACTCTTTTCGTGGAATCTGGAACGTGATATTTGGGAGCCCATAGGTTCCCATGGGGAAAAAGGAATTATCCTCACATAATAACTAGATAGAAACTTTCTGAGAGATTGCTTTCTGATGTGTGACTTCATCACTCAGAGTTCCACCCTTCCCTTCTTGGAACAGTTTGCTAACACTGTTGTCGTGGATTCTGAAGCGGTATATTTGGGAGCTCATTGAGTGCTACGGTGAAAAAGGAAATATTCTCACAAAATATCTAAAGAGAAGCTTTCTGAGTAACTGCGTTGCCATGTGTGAATGCAACTCACACAGTTACACGTTACTCTTCAGTGATCAGTTTGTTAACACAGTTTTCTGGAAATCTGCTATTAGATACTTCATAGCACAATGAACCTTACGGTGACAAAGGAAATATCCACAGATGAAAACTAGAAAGAAGCTTTCGTAGAAACTTTTGGTGATGTGTGTATTCATCTCACAGAGTTACACTTATGTTTCGTGGAGCAGTTCATTAACACTGTCTTTGAGGAAACTGAGAAGGGCTCCCCTGGATCGCATTGAGGTCTACGCTGATAAGGGAAATTTCATCAGTTCAAAACCTGAAGGAAGCTTTCAGAGAATCTTCTTTCTGATCTGTGAGTTAATCTCACACACTTATAACTTAGACTTCTGGAAGCAGATTGCTAACACTCTTTTCGTGGATCCTGGAAAGTGATATTTGGGAGCCCATAGGGGCCAATGGTGAAAAAGGAAATATCCTCACATAATAACTTGAGAGAAGGTTTCTGAGAGATTGCTTTCTGATGTGTGACTTCATCACACAGAGATCCACCCTTCCCTTTTTGGAACAGTTTGCTAACACTGTTGTCGTGGATTCTGCAGAGGTATATTTGGTAGCTTATTGAGGACTATGGTGAAAAAGGAAATATCCTCAGATCAAAACTGGAAAGAAGCCTTCTCAGAAACTGCATTGCCATGAGTGAATGCAACTCAGAGATTTACACGTTTCTCTTCAGTGATCAGTTTGCTAACTAAGTTTTCTAGAAATCTGAAATAGGATACCTCTTAGCGCAATGAAGCTTGCGGTGACAAAGGAAATATCCTCAGATGAAAACTAGAAAGAAGCTTTCCTAGAATCTTCTTTTTGATGTGTGACTTCATCTCACAGAGTTACACTTACATTTCGTGGAGGAGTCCATTAACACTGTCTTTGAGGAACCTGAGAAGGGCTTCTTAGGATCGCATTGAGGCCTAAGCTGATAAAGGAAATTTCATCCGTTCAAAACGTGACTGTAGCTTTCTGAGAAACTTCTTTCTGATCTGTGAGTTCATCTCACAGACCTATAATTTAGACTACAGGAAGAAGGATGCTAACACTCTTTTCGTGGAATCTGGAAAGTGATATTTGGGAGCCCATAGGGGCCCATTGTGAAAAAGGAAATATCCTCACATAATAACTAGAGAGAAGCTTTCTGAGAGATTGCTTTCTGATGTGTGACTTCTTAACACAGAGTTCCACCCTTCTCTTCTTGGAACAGTTTCCTAACACTGTTGTCGTGGATTCTGCAAAGGAATATTTCGGAGCTCATTGATGGGGATGGTGAAAAAGGAAATATCCACACATAATAACTAAAGAGAAGTGTAACTCTGTGAGTTGCATTCACACATGGCCATGCAGTTTCTCAGAAAGCTTCTCTTTAGTTATTATGTGAGTATATTTCCTTTTTCACCATTGCCCTCCATGAGATCCCAAATATTCCCTTGCAGAATCCACCGCAACAGTGTTAGCAAACTGTTCCAAGAAGGGAAGGGTGGAACTCTGAGTCATGAAGTCACACATCAGAAAGCAATCTCTCGAAAGCTTCTCTCTAGTTATTATTTGAGGATATTTCCTTTATCACCTTGGGCCCCTATGGCCTCCCATAGGTCCCTTTCCAGATTCCACGAAAACAGTGTCAGCAAACTGCTTCCTGAAGTCTAAGTTATAAGTCTTTGAGATGAACTCACAGATCAGAAAGAAGTTTCTCAGAAAGCTTCTTTCACGTTTGGAAAGGATGAAATTTCCTTTATGATCATAGGCCTCAATGCAATCAAAAGAAGCCCTTCTAAGTTTCCTCAAAGACAGGGTTAATGGACTGCTCCATGAAACATAACTCGGTGAGATGAATTCACACATCAACAAGAAATTTCCAAGAAAGTTTCGTTCTAGTTTTAATCTGTGGATATTTCCTTTGTCACCGTAAGGTTCATTGCGCTTCAAAGTATCTAATTGTAGATTTCCAGAAAACTGTGTTAACAAACTGATCACTGAAGAGAAACGTATAACTCTGTGAGTTGCATTCACTCATGGCAGTGCAGTTTCTCAGAAGGCTTCTTTCCTGTTTTTATCTGAGGATCTTTCCTTTTTCACCATAGCCCTCAAAGAGCTCTCAAATATACCTCTGCAGAATCCACAACAACAGTGTTAGCAAACTGTTCCAAGAAGGGAAGGGTGCAACTCTTTGTGATGAAGCCACACATCAGAAAGCAATCTCTCAGAAAGCTTCTCTCTAGTTATAATGTGAGGATATTTCCTCTTTCACCATAGGCCCCTATGGGCTCCCAAATATCACTTTCCAGATTGCACAAACAGAGTGTTAGCAAACTGCTTCCTGAAGTCTAAGTTATAAGTCTGTGAGATGAACTCACAGATCAGAAAGAAGTTTCTCAGAAAGATTCTTTCAGGTTTTGAACGGATGAAATTTCCTTTATCAGCGTACGCCTCACTGCGATCCAAGGAAGCCGTTCTCAGTTTCCTCAAAGACAGTGTTAATGGACTGCTCCACGAAACATAAGTGTAACTTTGTTAGATGAATTCACACATCAACAAGAAGTTTCAAAGAAAGCTTCCTTCTAGTTTTCGTCTGAGGATATTTCCTTTGTCACCGTAAGCTTCATTGCTCTAAGAGGTACACCATTGCAGATCTCCAGATAACTTAGGTAGCAAACTGATCACTGAAGGGAAACGTGTAACTCTGTGAGTTGCATTCACTCATGGCAATGCAGTTTCTCAGAAGGCTTCTTTTCCCTTTTGATCTGAGGACATTTCTTTTTTCACCATAGCCCTCAATCAGCTCCCAAATATAACTTTGCAGAATCCACGACAACAGTGTTAGCAAACTGTTGAAAGAAGGGAAGGGTGGAACTCTGTGTGAGGAAGTCACACATAAGAAAACAATCTCTCAGAAAGCTTCTCTCTAGTTATTATGTGAGTATATTTCCTTTTTCACCATGGGCCACTATAGGCTCCGAAATATCCCTTTCCAGAATCCACGAAAAGAGTGTTCGCAAACTGCTTCCTGAAGTCTAAGTTATAAGTCTGTGAGATGAACTCACAGATCAGAAAGAAGTTTCTGAAAAAGCCTTTCTCCCATGATGAATGGATGAAATTTCCTTTATCAGCGTAGACCTCAATGCGATCCAAAGAAGCCCTTCTCAGGTTCCTCAAAGACAGTGTTAATGGACTGCTCCACGAAACATAAGTGTAACTCTGTGAGATGAATTCACACATCACCAAGAAGTTTCTAAGAAAGCTTCTTTGTAGTTTTCATCTGAGGATATTTCCTTTGTCCCCGTAAGCTTCATTGCGCTAAGAGGTATCCCATTACAGATTTCCAGAAAACTTAGTAAGCAAACTGATCACTGAAGAGAAACGTGTAATTCTGTGAGTTGCATTCACACATGGCAACGCAGTTTCTCAGAAATCTTCTATTTAGTTATTATGTGAGGATGTTTCCTTTTTCACCATAGCCCTCAAAGAGATCCCAAATATACCTTTTCAGAATCCACGACAACAGTGTTAGCAAACTGTTCCAAGAAGGGAAGGGTGGAACTCTGTGTGATGAAGTCACACATCGGAAAGGAATCTCTCTGAAACCTCCTCTCAAGTTATTATATGAGGATATATCCTTTTTCACCATGGGCCCCTATGTGATCCCAAATATCACTTTCCAGATTCCACGAAAAGAGGGTTAGCAAACTGCTTCCTGAAGTCTAAGTTATAAGTCTGTGAGATGAACTCACAGATCAGAAAGAAGTTTCTCAGAAAGCTTCTTCCACGTTTTGAACGGATGAAATTTCCTTTATCAGAGTAGGCCTCAATGCGATCCAAGGAAGCCCTTCTCAGGTTCCTCAAAGACAGTGTTAATGGACTGCTACACGAAATATAAGTGTAACTCTCTTAGATGAATTCGCACATCACCAAGAAGTTTCTATGAAAGCTTCTTTCTAGTTTTCACCTGTGGATATTTCCTTTGTCACCGTAAGGTTCATTGCGTTATGAAGTATCTAATTGCAGATTTCCAGAAAACTGTTTTAACAAACTGATTACTGAAGAGAATCGAGTATCTCTGTGAGTTACATTCACACATTGCAAGGCAGTTTCTCAGAAAGATTCTCTTTCGTTATTATGTGAGGATATTTCCTTTTTCACCATAGCCCTCAATGAGCTCCCTAATATACCTCTGCAGAATCCACGACAACAGTGTTATCAAACTGTTCCAAGATGCGAATGGTGGAACTCTGTGTGATGAAGTCACACATCAGAAAGCAATCTCTCAGAAAGATTCCCTCTAGTTATTATGGGAGGATATTTCCTTTTTCACAATGGGCCCCTAAGGGATCCCAAATATCACTTTCCAGTTTCCACGAAAAGAGTGTTAGCAAACTGCTTCCTGAAGTCTAAGTTATAATTCTGTTAGATGAACTCACAGATCAGAAGGAAGATTCTCAGAAAGCTTCTTTCACGTTTTGAACGGATGAAATTTCCTTTATCAGCGTAGGCCTCAATGCGATCCAAGGAAGCCCTTCTCAGGTTCCTCAAACACAGTGTTAACGGACTGCTCCACGAAATGTAAGTGTAACTCTCTGAGATGAATTCACACATCACCAAGAAATTTCTAAGAAAGTTTCCTTCTGGTTTTCACCTGTGGATATTTCCTGTGTCACCATAAGGTTTATTGCACTATGAAGTATCGAATTGCAGATTTCCAGAAAACTTTGTAAGAAAACTGATCACTAAAGAGAAACGTGGAACACTGTGAGTTGCATTCACACATGGCAACGCAGTTTCTCAGAAACCTTCTCTTTAGTTATTAGGTGAGGATATTTCCGTTTTCACCGTAGCCCTCAATGAGATCCCAAATATACCTCTGCGGAATCCACGACAACATTGTGAGCAAACTGTTCTATGAAGGGAAGGGTGGAACTCTGTGTGATGAAGTCACACATCAGAAAGCAAGCTCTGAGTAAGCATCTCTCCAGTTATTATGTGGGGATATTTCCTTTTTCACCATGGGCCCCTATGGGCTCCCATATATCACTTTCCAGATTCCACGAAAAGAGTGTTAGCAAACTGCTTCCTGAAGTCTAAGATATAAGTCTGTGAGATGAACTGACAGATCAGAAAAAGTTTCTCAGAAAGCTTCTTTCATGTTTTGAACGGATGAAATTTCCTTTATCAGAGTAGGCCTCAATGCGATCCAACGAAGCCATTCTCAGATTCCTCAAACACAGTGTTAACGGACTGGTCCACGAAACATAAGTGTAACTCTGTGAGATGAATTCACAAATCACCAAGAACTTTCTAAGAAAGCTTCTTTCTAATTTTGATCTGTGGATATTTCCTTTTTCACCATAGCCCTCAATTAGCTCCCGAAAATTCCTTTGCAGAATCCATGACAACATTGTTAGCCAACTGTTCCAAGAAGGGAAGGGTGGAACTCAGTGTAATGAAATCACACATCAGAAAGCAATCTCTCAGAAATCTTCTCTCTAGTTATTATGTGAGGTTATTTCCTTTTTCACCATGGGCCCCTATGGGCTCAAAATATCACTTTCCAGATTCCAAGAAAAGAGTGTTAGGAAACTGCTACCTGAAGTGTAAGTTATACGTCTGTGAGATGAACTCACAGATCAGAAAGAAGTTTCTCACAAAGCTTCTTTCATGTTTTCAACGGATGAAATTTCCTTTAACAGCGTAGGCCTCAATGCGATCCAAGGAAGCCCTTCTCAGGTTCCTCAAAGAGAGTGTTAATGGACTGCTCCACGATATGTAAGTGTAACTCTGGAAGATGACTTCACACAACACCAAGAAGATTCTAGGAAGGCTTCTTTCTAGTTTTCATCTGTGCCTAATTCTTTGTCACCGTAAGGTTCATTGCGCTATGAGTATCTAATTGCAGATTTCCAGAAAACTGTGTTAACAAACTGATCACTGAAGAGAGACGTGTAACTCTGTGAGTTGCATTCACTCATGGCAATGCAGTTTCTCAGAAAGCTTCTCTTTTGTTATTTTGTGCGATATTTCCTTTTTCACCATAGCCCTCAATGAGCCCCCAAATATAACTTTGCAGAATCCACGACAACTGTTTTAGCAAACTGTTCCAAGAAGAGAAGTGTGGAACTCCGTGTGATGCAGTCACACATCAGAAAGCAATCTCTCAGAAAGCTTATCTCTAGTTATTATTGGAGGTTACTTCCTTTTCACCTTGTGCCCCAATGGGCTCCCAAATATCACTTTCCAGAATCCACGAAAAGAGTGTTCGCAAACTGCTTCATGAAGTCTAAGTTATAAGCCTGTGAGATGAACTCACAGATCAGAAAGAAGTTTCTGAGAAAGCTTCTTTCACGTTTCGAACTGATGAAATTTCCTTTATCAGCATAGACCTCAATGTGATCCAAATAAGCCCTTCTAAGTTTCCTCAAAGACAGTGTTATTGGACTGCTCCACGAAACATAAGTGTAACTATGTGAGATGAATTCACACATCACCAAGAATTTTCTAAGAAAGCTTCCTTCTAGTTTTCATCAGTGGATATTTCCTTTGTCACCGTTAGCCTCATTGCGCTAAGAGGTACCCCATTGCAGATTTCCAGAAAACTTAGCGAAATGATCACTGAAGAGAAACGTGTAACTCTGTGAGTAGCATTCACACATGACAACGCAGTTTCTCAAAAAGCTTCTCTTTAGTTATTATGTGAGGATATTTCCTTTTTCACCATAACCCTCAATGAGTTCCCAAATATAACTTTGCAGAATCCACCACAACAGTGTTAGCAAACTGTTCCAGGAAGGGAAGGGTGGAACTCTGTGTGATGAAGTCACACATCAGAAAGCAATCTCTCAGAAACCTTCTCTCTAGTTATTATGTGAGGATATTTCCTTTTTCACCATGGGCCCCCATGGGCTCCCAAATATCCCTTTCCGGATTCTATGAAATGAGTGTTCGCAAACTGCTTCCTGAAGTATAAGTTATAAGTCTTTGCGATGAACTCATAGATCAGAAAGAAGTTTCTAAGAAAGCTTCTTTCACGTTTTGAACGGATGAAATTTCCTTTATCAGCGTAGGCCTCAATGCGATCCAAGGAAATCCTTCTCAGATTCCTCAAAGACAGTGTTAACGGACTGCTCCACGACACATAAGTGTAACTCAGGAAGATGAATTCACACATGACCAAGAAGTTTCTAAGAAAGCTTCATTCTAGTTTTCATCTGTGGATATTTCCTTTGTCACCCAAAGGTTCATTGCGCTATGAAGTATCAAATTGCAGATTTCCAGAAAACTGTGTTAACAAACTGATCACTGAAGGGAAACGTGTAACTTTGTGAGTTGCATTCACACATGGCAAAGCAGTTTCTCAGAAAGCTTCTCTTTAGTTATTACGTGAGGATATTTCCTTTTTCACCATAGCGCTCAAAAAGCTCCCAAATATACCTCTACAGAATCCACGACAACAGTGTTAGCAAACTGTTCCAAGAAGAGAAGGGTAGAACTCTGAGTGATGCAGTCACACATCAGAAAGCAATCTCTCAGAAAGCTTCTCTCTAGTTATTATGTGAGTATATTTCCTTTTTCACCATGGGCCACTATAGGCTCCGAAATATCCCTTTCCAGAATCCACGAAAAGAGTGTTCGCAAACTGCTTCCTGAAGTCTAAGTTATAAGTCTGTGAGATGAACTCACAGATCAGAAAGAAGTTTCTGAAAAAGCCTTTCTCCCATGATGAATGGATGAAATTTCCTTTATCAGCGTAGACCTCAATGCGATCCAAAGAAGCCCTTCTCAGGTTCCTCAAAGACAGTGTTAATGGACTGCTCCACGAAACATAAGTGTAACTCTGTGAGATGAATTCACACATCACCAAGAAGTTTCTAAGAAAGCTTCTTTGTAGTTTTCATCTGAGGATATTTCCTTTGTCCCCGTAAGCTTCATTGCGCTAAGAGGTATCCCATTACAGATTTCCAGAAAACTTAGTAAGCAAACTGATCACTGAAGAGAAACGTGTAATTCTGTGAGTTGCATTCACACATGGCAACGCAGTTTCTCAGAAATCTTCTATTTAGTTATTATGTGAGGATGTTTCCTTTTTCACCATAGCCCTCAATGAGCTCCCAAATATACCTTTGCAGAATCCACGACTACAGTGTTAGCAAACTGTTCCAAGAAGGGAACGGTGGAACTCTGTGTGATGAAGTCACACATCAGAAAGCAATCTCTCAGAAAGCTTCTCTCTAGTTTTTATCTGAGGATATTTCGTTTTTCACCTTGGGCCCCTATGGGCTCCCAAATATCACTTTCCAGATTCCACGAAAAGAGTGTTAGCAAACTGCTGCCTGAAGTCTAACTTATAAGTCTGTGAGATGAACTCAGAGATCAGAAAGAAGTTTCTCAGAAAGCTTCTTTCACGTTTTGAACGGATGAAATTTCCTTCATCAGCGTAGGCCTCAATGCGATCCAAGGAAGCCCTTCTCAGGTTCCTCAAAACAGTGTAAATGGACTGCTCCACGAAATATAAGTGTAACTCTGTGAGATGAATTCACACATCACCAAGAAGTTTCTAAGAAAGCTTCTTTCTAATTTTTATCTGTGGATATTTCCTTTGTCACCGTAAGGTTCATTGCACTATGAAGTATCTATTTGCAGATTACCAGCAAACTGTGTTAACAGACTGATAATTGAAGAGAAACCTGTAACTCTGTGAGGTGCATTCACACATTGCAGTGCAGTTTCTCAGAAAGCTTCTCTCTAGTTATTATGTGAGGACATTTCCTTTTTCACCATAGCCCTCAATGAGCTCCCAAATATACCTTTGCAGAATCCAAACAACAGTGTTAGCAAACTGTTCCAAGAATGGAAGGGTGGAACTCTGTGTGATGAAGTCACACTTCAGAAAGCAATCCCTCAGAAAGCTTCTCTCTAGTTATTATGTGAGGATATTTCCATTTTCACCATGGACCCCTATGGGCTCCCAAATATCACTTTCAAGATTCCAAGGAAAGAGTGTTATCAAACTGCTTCCTGAAGTCTAAGTTATAAGTCTGTGAGATGAACTCACAGATCAGAAAGAAGTTTCTCAGAAAGCTTCTTTCTCATTTTTATTGGAAGATATTTCCATTGGATCCGTTGTTTTCAAAGGGATCCGGAATATCTTTTTCTCAGATTCCACACAAATAGGGATAGGCCACGGCCCCATGAAATACAGCTGTAACTTAGTGAGTTGAATTCACACATCACAAAGCGGTTTCTCAGAAAGCTTCTTACTTTAGTAAGACGAGGTTATTTGTGGTCTCGCAGCGCCACCTTGTGTCCTATTACAGATTCTGCGAAAACTCTGCTAGCAAGCCTCTCAGTGAAAACAATGATGGACATCTGTGGGCTGAATTCACCCACAACAAAGAAGTTTCTGAGAAGGCTTCTCTGCAGGTTTCTCTGAGGATAGTTCCTTATTCACCATGCGATTCAACGATATCCAAGACATCACATCTGAGATTCCTCAAAATGAGTGCTAGGAAACTCCCCCAAGAAAGGGTGAAGTAACACTGTGAAATGAATTCACATATCACAAAGCAGTTTCTCAGAAAGCTTGACTCCGCTTTTTCTTGGAGGATATTTCTTTTCTCTTTCTATTCTTCCACGCCATCTGAAATATCACTTCTCGGAATCCATGGAAACAGACCTAGGAAGCGGCTCCAAAAAACACTGGGGTAACTCTGTGAGATGAAGTCACACATCAGAAAGCAATCTCTCACAAACCTTCTGTCTAGTAATTATCTGAGAATATTTCCTTGTTCACCATGGGCCCCAATAGGCTCCCAAATATCACTTTCCAGATTCCACGAAAAGAGTGTTGGCAAACTGCTTCCTGAATTCTAAGTTATAAGTCTGTGAGATGAACTCACAGATCAGAAAGAAGTTTCTCAGAAAGCTTCTTTCACGTTTTGAACGGATGAAATTTCCTTCATCAGCGTAGGCCTCAATGCTATCCAAGGAAGCCCTTCTCAGGATCCTCAAAGACAGTGTTAATGGACTGCTCCCCGAAACATAATTGTAACTCTGTGAGATGAATTCACTCATCACCAAGAAGTTTCTAAGAAAGCTTCTTCTAATTATGATCTGTGCATATATCCTTTGTCACCGTAAGGTGAATTGCACTATGAAGTATCTATTTGCAGATTCCCAGAAAAACTGTGTTAACAGACTGATCATCGAAGAGGAACGTGTATCTCTGTGAGGTGCATTCACACATGGCAATGCAGTTTCTCAGAATGCTTCTCTTTAGTTATTATGTGAGCATAGATCCTTTTTCACCATAGCCCTCAATGAGCTCCGAAATATACGTTTGAGGAATCCACGAACAGTGTTAGCAAACTGTTCCAAGCAGGGAACGGTGGAACTCTGTGTGATGAAGTCACACATCAGAAAGCAATCTCTCACAAAGCTTCTCCCTAGTTATTATGTGAGGATATTTCATTTTTCACCATGGGCCCCCTATGGGCTCCAAAATATCACTTTCCAGATTCCACGAAAAGAGTGTTAGCAAACTGCTTCCTGAAGTTTAAGTTATAAGTCTGTGAGATGAACTCACAGATCAGAAAGTAGTTTCTCAGAAAGCTTCTTTCACGTTTTGAATGGATGAAATTTCTTCATCAGCGTAGGCCTCAATGCGATCCAAGGAAGCCCTTCTCAGGTTCCTCAATGACAGTGTTAATGGACTGCTCCACGAAACATAATTGTAACTCTGTGAGATGAATTCACTACATCACCAAGAAGTTTCTAAGAAAGCTTCTTTCTAATTATGATCTGTGCATATATTCCCTTTGTCACCGTAAGGTGAATTGCAGCTATGAAGTATCTATTGCAGATTTCCAGAAAACTGTGTTAACAAACTGATCACTGAAGAGAAAAGTGTAACTCTGTGAGTTGCATTCACACATGGCAATGCAGTTTCTCAGAAAGCCTACTCTTTAGTTATTATGTGGGATATTTCCTTTTCAGCCATAGCACTCAATGAGCTCCCAAATATAACCTTTGCAGAATCCACGACAACAGTGTTAGCAAACTGTTCCAAGAAGGGAAGGGTGGAACTCTGTGTGATGAAGTCACTCATCAGAAAGCAATCTCTCAGAAAGCTTCTCTCTAGTTATTATCTGAGGATATTTCCTTTTTCACAATGGGCCCCAATGGACTCCCAAATATCCCTTTGCAGATTCCACGAAAGTGAGGTAGCAAAACTGCTTCATGAGGCCTAAGTTGTAACTCTGTGAGATGAATTCACAGATCACAAAGAAGTTTCTCAGAAAGCTTCTTTCTCATTTTTATTGGATGATATTTCCATTGGCCCCATTGTTTCAAAGGGATCCGGAATATCTGTTCTCAGATTCCACACAAATAGGGATAGGCCACGGCCCCACGAAATACAGCTGTAAACTTAGTGAGTTGAATTCACACATCACAAAGCGGTTACTCAGAAAGCTTCTTACTTTAGTAAGAGGAGGTTATTTTTGGTCTCGGAGCGCCACCGTTTTTCCTATTGCAGATTCAAGGAAACTCTGCTAGCAAGCTTCTCAGTGAAATCAGTGATGGACATCTGTGGGCTGAATTCACCACAACAAAAGAAGTTTCTGGAGAAGGCATTCTCTGCAGGTTTCTCTGAGGAAGTTCCTTATTCACCATGCGATTCAACGATATCCAAGACATCACATCAGAGATTCCTCAAAATGAGTGTTAGGAACTCCCCCGAGAAAGGGTGAAGTAACACTGTGAACTGAATTCACATATCACAAAGCAGTTTCTCAGAAAGCTTGACTCGGCTTTTTCTTGGAGGATATTCCGTTTCTCTTTCTATTCTTCCACGCCATCTGAAATATCACTTCTCGGAATCCACGGAAACATCCTTGAAACGACTCCAAAAAACTGGTGTAACTCTGTGAGATGAAGTCACACATCAGAAAGCAATCTCTCAGAAAGCTTCTGTCTAGTTAATTATCTGAGGATATTTCCTTTTCACCATGGGCCCAATAGTCTCTCCCAAATATCACTTTCCAGAATCCACGAAAAGAATGTTAGCAAAATGCTTCCTGAAGTCTAAGTTATAAATCTGTGAGATGAACTCACGAGATCAGAAAGAAGTTTCTCAGAAAGCTTCTTTCACGTTTTGAACGGATGAAATTTCCTTCATCAGCGTAGGCCTCAATGCTATCCAAGGAAGCCCTTCTCAGGTTCCTCAAACAGTGTTAATGGACTGCTCCACGAAACATAAGTGTAACTCTGTGAGATGAATTCACACATCACCAAGAAGTTTCTAAGAAAGCTTCTTTCTAATTTTTATCTGTGGATATTTCCATTGTCACCGTAGGTTCATTGCACTATGAAGTATCTATTTGCAGATTACCAGAAAACTGTGTTAACAGACTGATCACTGAAGAGAAAAAGTGTAACTCTGTGAGGTGCATTCACACATGGCAGTGCAGTTTCTCAGAAAGCTTCTCTTTAGTTATTATGTGAGGACATTTCCTTTTTCACCATAGCCCTCAATGAGCTCCCAAATATACCTTTGCAGAATCCACGACAACAGTGTTAGCAAACTGTTCCAAGAAGGGAAGAGTGGAACTCTGTGTGATGAAGTCACACTTCAGAAGCAATCTCTCAGAAAGCTTCTCTCTAGTTATTATGTGAGGATATTTCCTTTTTCACCATGGGCCCTTAGGTGCTCCCAAATATCACTTTCCAGATTCCACGAAAGAGTGTTAGCAAGCTGCTTCCTGAAGTCTAAGTTATAAGTCTGTGAGATGAACTCACAGATCAGAAAGAAGTTTCTCAGAAAGCTTCTTTCACGTTTTGAACGGATGAAATTTCCTTCATCAGCGTAGGCCTCAATGCGATCCAAGGAAGCCCTTCTCAGGTTCCTCAAAGACAGTGTAATGGACTGCTCCACGAAACATAAGTGTAACTCTGTGAGATGAATTCACACATCACCAAGAAGTTTCTACGAATGCTTCTTTCTATGTTTTATCTCTGGATATTTCCTTTGTCACCGTAAGGTTCATTGCGACTATGAAGTATCTAATTTGCAGATTCCAGCAAACTGTGTTAACAGACTGATCATTGAAGAGAAACGTGTAACTCTGTGAGGTGCATTCACACATGGCAGTGCAGTTTCTCAGAAAGCTTCTCTTTAGTTATTATGTGAGGACATTTCCTTTTTCACCATAGCCCTCAATGAGCTCCCAAATATACCTTTGCAGAATCCACGACAACAGTGTTAGCAAACTGTTCCAAGAAGGGAAGGGTGGAACTCTGTGTGATGAAGTCACACTTCAGAAAGCAATCTCTCAGAAAGCTTCTCTCTAGTTATTATGTGAGGATATTTCCTTTTTCACCATGGGCCCCTATGGGCTCCCAAATATCACTTTCCAGATTCCAAGAAAAGAGTGTTAGCAAACTGCTTCCTGAAGTCTAAGTTATAAGTCTGTGAGATGAACTCACAGAATCAGAAAGAAGTTTCTCAGAAAGCTTCTTTCACGTTTTGAACGGATGAAATTTCCTTCATCAGCGTAGGCCTCAATGCGATCCAAGGAATGCCCTTCTCAGGTTCCTCAAAGACAGTGTTAATGGACTGCTCCACCAAACATAAGTGTAACTCTGTGAGATGAATTCACACATCACCAAGAAGTTTCTAAGAAAGCTTCTTTCTTGTTTTAATCGGTGGATATTTCCTTTGTCACCGTAAGCTTCATTGCACTATGAAGTATCTATTGCAGATTACCAGAAAACTGTGTTAAAAGACTGATCACTGAAGAGAAAAGTGTAACTCTGTGAGGTGCATTCACACATGGCAATGCAGTTTCTCAGAAAGCTTCTCTTTAGTTATTATATGAGGATATTTCCTTTTTCACCATAGCCCTCAATGAGCTCCCAAATATACCTTTGCAGAATCCTCTACAACAGTGTTAGCAAACTGTTCCAAGAAGGGAAGGGTGGAACTCTGTGTGATGAAGTCACACATTCAGTAAAGCAATCTCTCAGAAATCCTTTCTCTCGTTATTATGTGAGGATATTTCGTTTTTCAACATGGACCCCTATGGGCTCCCAAATATCACTTTCCAGATTCCACGAAAAGAGTGTTAGCAAACTGCTTCCTGAAGTCTAAGTTATAAGTCTGTGAGATGAACTCACAGATCAGAAAGAATGTTTCTCAGAAAGCTTCTTTCACGTTTTGAACGGATGAAATTTCCTTCATCAGCGTAGGCCTCAATGCGATCCAAGGAAGCCCTTCTCAGGGACCTCAAAGACAGTGTTAATGGACTGCTCCACGAAACATAAGAGTAACTCTGTGAGATGAAATCACACATCACCAAGAAGTTTCTGAGAGAGCTTCTTTATTGTTTTCTTTTTTTTTATTATTATACTTTAAGTTCTAGGGTACATGTGCATAACGTGCAGCTTTGTTACATATGTATACTTATGCCATGTTGGTGTGCTGCACCCATCAACTCGTCAGCACCCATCAATTCATCATTTATATCATTTATAACTCCCCAATGCAATCCCTCCCTCCTCCCCCCTCCCCCCTCCCCATGATAGGCCCAAGTGCGTGATGTTCCCCTTCCCGAGTCCAAGTGATCTCATTGTTCAGTTCCCACCTATGAGTGAGAACATGCGGTGTTTGGTTTTCTGTTCTTGTGATAGTTTGCTAAGAAGGATGGTTTCCAGCTGCATCCATGTCCCTACAAAGGAGGCAAACTCATCCTTTTTTATGGCTGCAAAGTATTCCATGGTGTATATGTGCCACATTTTCTTAATCCAGTCTGTCACAGATGGACATTTGGGTTGATTCCAAGTCTTTGCTATTGTGAATAGTGCCGCAATAAACATACGTGTACATGTGTCTTTGTAGTAGAATAATTTATAATCCTTTGGGTATATACCCAGTAGTGGGATGGCTGGGTCATATGGTACATCTAGTTCTAGATCCTTGAGGAATTGCCATACTGTTTTCCATAATGGTTGAACTAGTTTACAATCCCACCAACAGTGTAAAAGTGTTCCTATTTCTCCACATCCTCTCCAACACCTGTTGTTTCCTGACTTCTTAATGATTGCCATTCTAACTGGTGTGAGATGGTATCTGATTGTGGTTTTGATTTGCATTTCTCTGATGGCGAGTGACGATGAGCATTTTTTCATGTGTCTGTTGGCTGTATGAATATCTTCTTTTGAGAAATGTCTGTTCATATCCTTTCCCCACTTTTTGATGGGGTTGTTTGTTTTTTTCTCGTATATTTGTTTGAGTTCTTTGTCGATTCTGGATATTAGCCCTTTGTCAGATGAGTAGGTTGCAAAAATTTTCTCCCATTCTGTAGGTTGCCTGTTCACTCTGATGGTAGTTTCTTTTGCTGTGCAAAAGCTCTTTAGTTTAATTAGATCCCATTTGTCAATTTTTGCTTTTGCTGCCGTTGCTTTTGGTGTTTTAGACATGAAGTCCTTGCCCATGCCTATGTCCTGAATGGTACTACCTAGATTTTCTCCTAGGGTTTTGTATGGTATTAGGTCTAACATTTAAGTCTCTAATCCATCTTGAATTAATCTTCGTATAAGGGGTAAGGAAAGGATCCAGTTTCAGCTTTCTACTTATGGCTAGCCAATTTTCCCAGCATCATTTATTAAATAGGGAATCCTTTCCCCATTTCTTGTTTCTCTCAGGTTTGTCAAAGATCAGATGGCTGTAGATGTGCGGTATTATTTCTGAGGACTCTGTTCTGTTCCATTGGTCTATATCTCTGTTTTGGTACCAGTACCATGCTGTTTTGGTTACTGTAGCCTTGTAGTATAGTTTGAAGTCAGGTAGCATGACGCCTCCAGCTTTGTCCTTTTGACTTAGGATTGTCTTGGCAATGCGGGCTCTTTTTTGGTTCCATATGAACTTTAAAGCAGTTTTTTCCAATTCTGTGAAGAAACTCATTGGTAGCTTGATGGGGATGGCATTGAATCTATAAATAACCTTGGGGAGTATGGCCATTTTCACGATATTGATTCTTCCTATCCATGAGCATGGTATGTTCTTCCATTTGTTTGTATCCTCTTTGATTTCACTGAGCAGTGGTTTGTAGTTCTCCTTGAAGAGGTCCTTGACATCCCTTGTAAGCTGGATTCCTAGGTATTTTATTCTCTTTGAAGCAATTGTGAATGGAAGTTCATTCCTGATTTGGCTCTCTGCTTGTCTGTTACTGGTGTATAAGAATGCTTGTGATTTTTGCACATTAATTTTGTATCCTGAGACTTTGCTGAAGTTGCTTATCAGCTTAAGGAGATTTTGGGCTGAGACGATGGGGTTTTCTAAATATACAATCATGTCATCTGCAAACAGGGACAATTTGACTTCTTCTTTTCCTAACTGGATACCCTTGATTCTTTCCCTTGCCTGACTGCCCTAGCCAGAACTTCCAACACTATGTTGAATAGGAGTGGTGAGAGAGGGCATCCCTGTCTTGTGCCAGTTTTCAAAGGGAATTTTTCCATTTTTTGCCCATTCAGTATGATATTAGCTGTGGGTTTGTCATAAATAGCTCTTATTATTTTGAGGTACGTTCCATCAATACCGAATTTATTGAGCGTTTTTAGCATGAAGGGCTGTTGAATTTTGTAAAAAGCCTTTTCTGCATCTATTGAGACAATCATGTGGTTCTTGTCTTTGGTTCTGTTTATATGCTGGATTACGTTTATTGATTTGCGAATGTTGAACCAGCCTTGCATCCCAGGGATGAAGCCCACTTGATCATGGTGGATAAGCTTTTTGATGAATCCGGTTTGCCGTATTCATCTGAATCCGGTTTGCCAGTATTTTATTGAGAATTTTTGCATCAATGTTCATCAGGGATATTGGTCTAAAATTCCCTTTTTTTGTTGTGTCTCTGCCAGGCTTTGGTATCAGGATGATGTTGGCCTCATAAAATGAGTTAGGGAGGATTCCCTCTTTTTCTATTGATTGGAATAGTTTCAGAAGGAATGGTACCAGCTCCTCCTTGTACCTCTGGTAGAATTCAGCTGTGAATCCATCTGGTCCTGGACTTTTTTTGGTGGGTAGGCTATTAATTGTTGCCTCAATTTCAGAGCCTGCTATTGGTCTATTCAGGGATTCAACTTCTTCCTGGTTTAGCCTTGGGAGAGTGTAAGTGTCCAGGAAATTATCCATTTCTTCTAGATTTTCTAGTTGATTTGCGTAGAGGCGTTTATAGTATTCTCTGATGGTAGTTTGTATTTCTGTGGGGTCAGTGGTGCTATCCCCTTTATCATTTTTTATTGCATCTATTTGATTCCTCCCTCTTTTCTTCTTTATTAGCCTTGCTAGCGGTCTGTCAATATTGTTGATCTTTTCAAAAAACCAACTCCTGGATTCATTGATTTTTTGGAGGGTTTTTTGTGTCTCTATCTCCTTCAGTTCGGCTCTGATCTTAGTTATTTCTTGCCTTCTGCTAGCTTTTGAATGTGTTTGCTCTTGCCTCTCTAGTTCTTTTAATTGTGATGTTAGAGTGTCAATTTTAGATCTTTCCTGCTTTCTCTTGTGGGCATTTAGTGCTATAAATTTCCCTCTACACACTGCTTTAAATGTGTCCCAGAGATTCTGGTATGTTGCATCTTTGTTCTCATTGGTTTCAAAGAACATCTTTATTTCCGCTTTCATTTCGTTATGTACCTAGTAGTTATTCAGGAGCAGGTTGTTCAGTTTCCATGTAGTTGAGCGGTTTTGATTGAGTTTCTTAGTCCTGAGTTTTAGTTTGATTGCACTGTGGTCTGAGAGACAGTTTGTTATAATTTCTGTTCTTGTACATTTGCTGAGGAGTGCTTTACTTCCACTTATGTGGTCAATTTAGGAATAAGTGCGATGTGGTGTTGAGAAGAATGTATATTCTGTTGATTTGAGGTGGAGAGTTCTATAGATGTCTATTAGGTCCGCTTGGTGCAGAGATGAGTTCAATTCCTGGATATCCTTGTTAACTTTCTGTCTCGTTGATCTGTCTAATGTTGACAGCGGAGTGTTGAAGTCTCCCATTATTATTGTATGGGAGTCTAAGTCTCTTTGTAAGTCTCTAAGGACTTGCTTTATGAATCTGGGTGCTCCTGTATTGGGTGCATATATATTTAGGAGAGTTAGCTCTTCCTGTTGAATTGATCCCTTTACCATCATGTAATGGCCTTCTTTGTCTCTTTTGAACTTTGATGGTTTAAAGTCTGTTTTATCAGAGACAAGGATTGCAACCCCTGCTTTTTTTGTTCTCCATTTGCTTGGTAGATCTTCCTCCATCCCTTTATTTTGAGCCTATGTATGTCTCTGCATGTAAGATGGGTCTCCTGAATACAGCAGACTGATGGGTCTTGACTCTTGATCCAGTTTGCCAGTCTGTGTCTTTTAATTGGAGCATTTAGTCCATTAACATTTAAGGTTAATATTGTTATGTGTGAACATGATCCTGCCATTATGATATTAACTGGTTATTTTGCTCGTTAGTTGATGCAGTTTCTTCCTAGCCTCGATGGTCTTTACATTTTGGCATGTTTTTGCAATGGCTGGTACCGGTTGTTCCTTTCCATGTTTAGGGCTTCCTTCAGGGTCTCTTGTAAGGCAGGCCTGGTGGTGACAAAATCTCTAAGCATTTGCTTATCTGTAAAGGATTTTATTTCTCCTTCACTGATGAAACTTAGTTTGGCTGGATATGAAATTCTGGGTTTAAAATTCTTTTCTTTAAGAACGTTGAATATTGGCCCCCACTCTCTTCTGGCTTGTAGAGTTTCTGCCGAGAGATCTGCTGTTAGTCTGATGGGCTTCCCTTTGTGGGTAACCCGACCTTTCTCTCTGGCTGCCCTTAAGATTTTTTCCTTCATTTCAACTTTGGTGAATCTGGCAATTATGTGTCTTGGAGTTGCTCTTCTGGAGGAGTATCTTTGTGGCGTTCTCTGTATTTCCTGAATTTGAATGTTGGCCTGCCCTACTAGGTTGGGGAAGTTCTCCTGGATGATTTCCTGAAGAGTGTTTTCCAACTTGGTTCCATTTTCCCCCTCACTTTCAGGCACCCCAATCAGACGTAGATTTGGTCTTTTTACGTAATCCCATACTTCTTGCAGGCTTTGCTCATTTCTTTTTCTTCTTTTTTCTTTTGGTTTCTCTTCTCGCTTCATTTCATTCATTTGATCTTCAATCGCTGATACTCTTTCTTCCAGTTGATCGAGTCGGTTACTGAAGCTTGTGCATTTGTCACGTATTTCTCGTGTCATGGTTTTCATCTCTGTCATTTCGTTTATAATCTTCTCTGCATTAATTAGTCTAGCTGTCAATTCTTCCACTCTTTTTTCAAGATGTTTAGTTTCTTTGCGCTGGGTACGTAATTCCTCCTTTAGCTCTGATAAGTTTGATGGACTGAAGCCTTCTTCTCTCCTCTCGTCCAAGTCATTCTCTGACCAGCTTTGATCCGTTGCTGGCGATGGGCTGCGCTCCTTTGCAGGGGGAGATGCGCTCTTATTTTTTGAATTTCCAGCTTTTCTGCCCAGCTTCTTCCCCATCTTTGTGGTTTTATCTGTCTCTGGTCTTTGATGGTGGTGACGTACTGATGGGGTTTTGGTATAGGTGTCCTTCCTGTTTGATAGTTTTCCTTCTGACAGTCAGAAGGACTGTCTGTTGGTCTGTTGGAGATTGCTTGAGGTCCACTCCAGACCCTGTTTGCCTGGGTATCAGCAGCAGAGTTTGCCGAAGATGGAATATTGCTGAACAGCGAGTGTACCTGTCTGATTCTTCCTTTGGAAGTTTCCTCTCAGGGGTGTACTCCACCCTGTGAGGTGTGGGGTGTCAGACTGCCCCTAGTGGGGGATTTCTCCCAGCTAGGCTACTCAGGGGTCAGGGATACACCTGAGTAGGCAGTCTGTCCGATCTCAGATCTCAACCTCCACGTTGGGAGATCCACGGCTCTCCCCAAAGCTGTCAGACAGTGTCGTTCGCGTCTGCACCGGCTCCCGCTACTTCCCCTGTTGGTCTTCAGCTGTGCGCTGTCCCCAGAGGTGGAGACTACGGAGACAGGCAGGCTTCCTTGAGCTGCTGTGAGCTCCACCCAGTTCGAGCTTCCCAGCGGCTTTGTTTACCTACTTAAGCCTCAGCAATGGCGGGCGCCCCTCCCCCAGCCTCGCTGCTGCCTTGCGGATAGATAGCGGCAGACTGCTGTGTTAGCAATGAGGGAGGCTTCGTGGGCGTGGGACCCTCCCGGCCAGGTGTGGGATATATTCTCCTGGTGTGCCTGTATGCTTACAGCGCAGTATTGGGGTGGGAGTTACCCGATTTTCCAGGTGTTGTGTGTCTCAGTTCCCCTGGCTAGGAAAACGGATCCCCTTCCCTCTTGCGCTTCCAGGTGAGGCGATGCCTCGCCCTGCTTCAGCTCTCGCTGGTCAGGCTGCAGCAGCTGACCAGCACCAACTGTCCGGCACCCCTAGTGAGATGACCCCAGTACCTCAGTTGAAAATGCAGAAATCACCGGTCTTCTGTGTCGCTCGCGCTGAGAGATGGAGACTGGAGCTGTTCCCTTTCTTGTTTTCATCTGCGGATATTTCCTTTGTCACCGTAAGGTTCATGGCGCTATGAAGTATCTAATTGCAGATTTCCAGAAAACTGTGTTAACAAACTGATCACTGAAGAGAAAAGTGTAACTCTGTGAGTTACACTCACTCATGGCAATGCACTTTCTCAGAAGGCTTCTTTCCAGTATCGATCTGAGGATATTTCCTTTTTCACCATACCCCTCAATGAGCTCCCAAATAGAAGTTTGCAGAATCCAAGACAACAGTGTTAGCAAACTATTCCAGGAAGGGAAGGGTGGAACTCTGTGTGATGAAGTCACACATTAGAAAGCAATCTCTCAGAAAGCTTCTCTCTAGTTATTATGTGAGGATATTTCCTTTTTCACCATGGGCCCCTATGGTATCCCAATATCACTTTCCAGATTCGACGACAAGAGTGTTAGCAAACTGCTTCCTGAAATCTAAGTTATAAGTCTGTGAGATGAACTCACAGATCAGAAAGAAGTTTCTCATAAAGCTTCTTATACGTTTTGAACTGATGAAAATTTCTTTACCAGCGTAGGCCTCAATGTGATCCAAAGAAGCCCTACTCAAGTTCCTCAAAGACAGTGTTAATGGACTGCTCCACGAAACATAAGTGTAACTCTGTGAGATAAATTCACACATCAACAAGAAGTTTCTATGAAAGCTTCTTTCTAGTTTTCATCTGAGGATATTTCCTTTGACATCGTAAGCTTCATTGCGCTATGAAATATCTAATTGCAGATTTCCCGAAAACTGTGTTAACAAACTGATCACTGAAAAGAAACGTGTAACTCTCTGAGTTGCATTCATACACTGGCAACGCAGTTTCTCAGAAAGCTTGTCTCTAGTTATTATGTGAGGATAATTCCTTTTTCACCATGGTCCTCTAGGCGTTCCGAAATATCACTTTCCAGAATCCACGAAAAGAGTGTTAGCAAACTTCTTCCTGAAGTCTAAGTTATAAGTCTGTGAGATGAACTCACAGATCAGAAAGAAGTTTCTCAGAAACCTTCCTTCTCGTTTTGAACTGATGAAATTTCCTTTATCAGCATAGGCCATAATGCGATCCAAAGAAGCCCTTCTCAGGTTCCTCAAAGACAGTGTTAATTTACTGCTCCACGAAACATAAATGTAACCCTGTGAGATGAATTCACACATCACCAAGAAGTTTCCAAGAAAGCTTCTTTCTAGTTTTCATCTGAGGATATTTCCTTTGACACAGTAAGCTTCATTGTGCTATGAAATATCTAATTGCAGATTTCCGGAAAACTTAGCAAACTGATCACTGAAGAGAAACGTGTAACAACGTGAGTTGCATTAACCCATGGCAATGCAGTTTCTCAGAAAGCTTCTCTTTAGTTATCATGGGAGGATATTTCCTTTGTCACATAGCCCTTAAAGAGCTCCCATATATTCCTTTGCAGAATCCACGACAACAGTGTTAGGAAACTGTTTCAAGAAGGGAAGTGTGGAACTCAGTGTGTTGAAGTCACACATCAGAAAGCAATCTCTCAGAAAGCTTCTCTCTCGTTATCATGTGAGGATATTACCTTTTTCACCATGGGCCCTAAGGGGTCCCAAATATCACTTTCCAGATTCCACGAAAAGACTGTTACCAAACTGCTTCCTGAAGTCTAAGTTATAAGTCTTTGAGATGAACTCAGAGATCAGAAAGAAGTTTCTCAGAAAATTTCTTTCACGTTTTGAATGGATGTAATTTCCTTTATCAGCGTAGGCCTCAATGCGATCCAAGAAGCCCTTCTCAGGTTCTTCAAAGACAGTGTTAATGGACTGCTCCACGAAACATAAGTGTAACTTTGTCAGATGAATTCAGAGATCACCAAGAAGTTTCTAAGAAAGCTTCTGTCTATTTTTCAGTTGAGGATATTTGCTTTGTCACCTTAAGCTTCATTGCGATAAGAGTTATCACATTGCAGATTTGCAGAAAACTTAGTTAGCAGACTGATCATTGAAGAGAAAGGTGTAACTCTGTGCGTTGCGTTCACTCACGGCAATGCAGTTTCTCAGAAGGCTTCTTTCCAGTTTTGAACTGAGGATATATCCGTTTTCACCATATATCTCAATGAGCTCCCAAATATACCTCTGCAGAATACACGACAACAGTGTTAGCAAACTGTTCCAAGAAGATAAGGGTGGAACTATGTGTGATGAAGTCACACATCAGAAAGCAATCTCTCAGAAGGCTTCTCTCTAGTGATTATGTGAGGATATTTCCTTTTGCAGCATGAGCCCCTATGGGCTCCCAAGTATCATTTTCCAGAATCCATGAAAAGTGTTCGTAAACTGCTTCCTGAAGTCTAAGTTATAAGTCTGTGAGATGAACTCACAGATCAGAAAGAAGATTCTCAGAAAGCTTCTTTCACGTTTTGAACGGATGAAATGTCCTTTATCAGCGTAGGCCTCAATGCGATCCAAAGAAGCCCTTCTCAGGTTCCTCAAAGACAGTGTTAATGGACTGCTCCAGGAAATATAAGTGTAACTCTGTGAGATGAATTCACACATCACCAAGAAGTTTCCAAGAAAGCTTCTTTGTAGTTTTCATCTGAGGATATTTCCTTTGACACCATAAGTTTCATTGCGCTAAGAAATATCCCGAGGCAGATTTCCAGAAAACTATGTTAGCAAGGTAATCACTGAAGAGAAACGTGTAACTCTGTGAGTTGCATTCATACATGGCAACGCAGTTTCTCAGAGAGCTTCTCTTTAGTTATTATGTGAGGATATTTGCTTTTTTACCATAGCCGTCAATGAGCCCCAAAATATACCTCGGCAGAATATATGACAACAGTGTTAGCAAACTGTTCCAAGAAGTGAAAGATGGAACTCTGTGTGATGAAGTCACACTTCAGAAAGCAATCTCTCAGAAAGCTTCTCTCCAGTTATTATGTGAGGATATTTCCTTTTTCACCATGGCACCCTATGGGCTCCCAAATATCACTTCCCAGATTCCACGAAAAGAGTGTTAGCAAACTGCTTGCTGAAATCTAAGTTATAAGTCTGTGAGATGAACTCACAGAATCAGACAGAATGTTTCTCAGAAAGCCTCTTTCACGTTTTGAACGGATGAAATTTCCTTCATCAGCGTAGGCCTCAATGCGGTCCAAAGAAGCCCTTCTCAGTTTCCTCAAAGACAGTGTTAATGGACTGCTCCAAGAAACATAAGTGTAACTCTGTGAGATGAATTCACACATCACCAAAAAGTTTCTAAGAAAGCTTTTTTCTAGTTTTCATCTGTGGATATTTCCTTTGTCACCATAATCTTCATTGCGCTAATAGGTATCCCATTGCAGATTTCCAGAAAACTTAGTTAGCAAACTGATCACTCAAGAGAAACGTGTAACTCTGTGAGTTGCATTCACTCATGGCAATGCAGTTTCTCAGAAAGCTTCTCTTTAGTTATTATGTGAGGATATTTCCTTTTTCATCATAGCCCTCAAAGAGCTCCCATATATTCCTTTGCAGAATCCACGACAACAGTGTTGGCAATCTGTTCCAAGAAGGGAACGGTGGAACTCTGTGTGATGAAGTCACACATCAGAAAGCAATCTCTCAGAAAGCTTCTCTCTAGTTATATGTGAGGATATTTCCTTTTTCACCATGGGCCCCTAAGGGCTCCCAAATATCACTTTCCAGTATCCACGAAAAGAGTGTTAGCAAACTGCTTCCTGAAGTCTAAGTAATAAGTGAGTGAGATGAACTCACAGATCAGAAAGAAGTTTCTCAGAAAGCTTCTTTCACGTTTTGAACGGATGAAATTTCCTTTATCAGTGTAGGCCTCAAAGCGATCAAAGGAAGCCCTTCTCAGGTTCCTCAAAGACAGTGTTAATTGACTGCTCCATGAAACATAAGTGTAACTTTGTGAGATGAATTCACACATCACTAAGAAGTTTCTAAGAAACTTGTTTCTAGTTTTCATCCATGGATATTTCCTTTGTCACGGTAAGGTTCATTGCCCTATGAAGTATCTAATTGCATATTTCCAGAAAACTGTGTTATCAAACTGATCACTGAAGAGCAAAGTATAACTCTGAGAGTTGCATTCACACATGGCAACGCAGTTTTTCAGAAAGCTTCTCTTTAGTTATTATGTGAGGATACTTCCTTTTTCAACATAGCCCTCAATGAGCTCCCAAATATACCTCTGCAGAATCCAAGACAACAGTGTTAGCAAACTGCTCCAAGAAGGGAAGTGTGGAATTCTGTGTGATGAAGTCACACATCAGAAAGCAATCTCTCAGAAAGCTTCTCTCTAGTTATTATGTGAGGATACTTCCTTTTTCACCATGGGCCTCTATGGGCTCCCAAATATCACTTTCCAGATTCCACGAAAAGAGTGTTCGCAAACTGCTTCCTGAAGTCTAAGTTATAAGTCTGTGAGATGAACTCACAGATCAGACAGAAGTTTCTCAGAAAGCTTCTTTCACGTATTGAAGTGGTGAAATTTCCTTTATCAGCCTATTCCTCAATACGATCTAAGGAATCCCTTCTGAGGTTCGTCAAAGACAGTGTTAATGGACTGTTCCACGAAACATAAGTGTAAATCTCGAAGATGAATTCATCCATCACCAAGAAGTTTCTAAGAAAGTTTCTTTCTAGTTTTCATCTGTGGATATTTCCTTTGTCACCGTAAGGTTCATTGCGCTATGATGTATCTGATTGCAGATTTACAGAAAACTGTGTTAACAAACTGATCACTGAAGACAAACTTGTAATTCTGTGAGTTGCATTCACTCATGGCAACGCAGTTTCTCAGAAAGCTTCTTTTTAGTTATGATGTGTGGATATTTCCTTTTTCACCATAGCCCTCTATGAGCTCCCAAATATACCTCTGCAGAATCAACGACAACAGTGTTAGCAAACTGTTCCAAGAAGGGAAGGGTGGAACTCTGTGTGATGAAGTCACACATCAGAAAGCAATCTCTCAGAAAGCTTCTCTCTAGTTATCATGTGAGCATAATTCCTTTTTCAACATGGGCCCCTATGGGATCCCATATATCACTTTCCAGAATCCACGAAAAGAGTGTTCACAAACTGCTTAATGAAGTCTAATTTATAAGTCTGTGAGATGAACTCACAGATCAGAAATAGCTAATCAGAAAGCTTCTTTCCCATTTTTCACGGATGAAATTTCCTTTATCAGCGTAGGCCTCCATGCGATCCAAGGAAACCCTTCACAGGTTCCTGAAAGACAGTGTTAAAGGACTACTCCAAGAAACATAAGTGTATCTCTGTGAGATGAATTCACTCATTACCAAGAAGTTTCTAAGAAAGCTTCTTTCTAGTTTTCATCTGTGGATATTTCCTTTGTCACCGTAGGGTTCATTGAGCTATGAAGTATGTAATTGCAGATTTCCAGAAAACTGTGCTAGCAAACTGATCACTGAAGAGAAATGTGTAACTCTGTGAGGTGCATTCACACATGGCAATGCAGTTTCTCAGAAAGCTTCTCTTTTGTTGTTTTGTGAGTATATTTCCTTTTTCACCATAGATCTCAATGAGATCCCAATATAACTTTGCAGAATCCAGGACAACAGTGTTAGCAAACTGTTCCAAGCAGGGAAGGGTTGAACTCGGTGTGATGAAGTCAAACATCAGAAAGCAATCTCTCAGAAAGCTTCTCTCTAATTTTCATGTGAGGATATTTCCGTTTGCAGCATGGGCCCCTATGGGCTCCCAAGTATCACTTTCCAGAATCCACGAAAAGAGTGTTTGTAATCTGCTTCCTGAAGTCTAAGTTATAAGTCTGTGAGATGAACTCGCAGATCAGAAAGAAGTTTCTCAGAAAGCTTCTTTCACGTTTTGAAGGGGTGAAATTTCCTTTATCAGCCTATTCCTCAATACGATCTAAGGAATCCCTTCTGAGGTTCGTCAAAGACAGTGTTAATGGACTGTTCCATGAAACATAAGTGTAAATCTGGAAGATGAATTCACCCATCACCAAGAAGTTTCTAAGAAAGTTTCTTTCTAGTTTTCATCTGTGGATATTTCCTTTGTCACCGTAAGGTTCATTGCGCTATGATGTATCTAATTGCAGATTTACAGAAAACTGTGTTAACAAACTGATCACTGAAGACAAACTTGTAATTCTGTGAGTTGCATTCACTCATGGCAACGCAGTTTCTCAGAAAGCTTCTTTTTAGTTATGATGTGAGGATATTTCCTTTTTCACCATAGCCCTCTATGAGCTCCCAAATATACCTCTGCAGAATCAACGACAACAGTGTTAGCAAACTGTTCCAAGAAGGGAAGGGTGGAACTCTGTGTGATGAAGTCACACATCAGAAAGCAATCTCTCAGAAAGCTTCTCTCTAGTTATTATGTGAGCATATTTCCTTTTTCAACATGGGCCCCTATGGGATCCCATATATCACTTTCCAGAATCCACGAAAAGAGTGTTCACAAACTGCTTAATGAAGTCTAATTTATAAGTCTGTGAGATGAACTCACAGATCAGAAAGTAGCTAATCAGAAACCTTCTTTCCCATTTTTCACGGATGAAATTTCCTTTATCAGTGTAGGCCTCCATGCGATCCAAGGAAACCCTTCACAGGTTCCTGAAAGACAGTGTTAAAGGACTGCTCCACGAAACATAAGTGTATCTCTGTGAGACGAATTCACTCATTACCAAGAAGTTTCTAAGAAAGCTTCTTTCTAGTTTTCATCTGTGGATATTTCCTTTGTCACCGTAGGGTTCATTGAGCTATGAAGTATGTAATTGCAGATTTCCAGAAAACTGTGTTAGCAAACTGATCACTGAAGACAAATGTGTAACTCTGTGAGTTGCATTCACACATGGCAATGCAGTTTCTCAGAAAGCTTCTCTTTTGTTGTTTTGTGAGTATATTTCCTTTTTCACCATAGCCCTCAGTGAGATCCCAATATAACTTTGCAGAATCCACGACAACAGTGTTAGCAAACTGTTCCAAGCAGGGAAGGGTGGAACTCTGTGTGATGAAGTCACACATCAGAAAGCAATCTCTCAGAAAGCTTCCCTCTAATTTTCATGTGAGGATATTTCCTTTTGCAGCATGGGCCCCTATGGGCTCCCAAGTATCACTTTCCGGAATCCACGAAAAGAGTGTTCGTAATCTGCTTCCTGAAGTCTAAGTTATAAGTCTGTGAGATGAACTCGCAGATCAGAAATAAGTTTCTCAGAAAGCTTCTTTCACGTTTTGAATGGATGAAATTTCCTTCATCAGCGTAGGCCTCAATGCTATCCAAGGAAGCCCTTCTCAGGGTCCTCAAAGACAGTGTTAATGGACTGCTCCATGAAACATAATTGTAACTCTGTGAGATGAATTCACACATCACCAAGAAGTTTCTAAGAAAGCTTCTTTCTAGTTTTCATCTGTGGATAGTTCCTTTGTCATCGTAAGGTTCATTGCACTATGAAGTATCTAATTGAAGATTTCCAGAAAACTGTGTTAACTAACTGATCACTGAAGAGAAACTTGTAACTCTGTGAGTTGCATTCACACATGTCAATGCAGTTTTTCAGAAAGCTTATCTTTAGTTATTACGTGAGGATATTTCCCTTTTCACCATAGCCCTCAATGAGCTACCAAATATTCCTTTGCAGAATCCATGACAACAGTGTTAGCAAACTGTTCCAAGAAGGGAAGGGTGGAACTCTGTGTGATGAAGTCACACCTCCGAAAGCAATCTCTCAGATAGCTTCTCTCTAGTTTTTTGTGAGGATATTCCCTTTTTACCATGCACCCCGATGGGCTCACATATATCACTCTCCAGACTCCTCGAAAAAGTGATAGGAACCTTCTCCCTGAAGTCTAAGTTATAAGTCTGTGAGATGAACTCACAGGTCAGAAAGAAGTTCCTCAGAAATCTTCCTTCACGTTTTGAACGGATGAAATTTCCTTTATCAGCGTAGACCTCAATGCGATCCAAGGAAGCCCTTCTCAGGTTCCTCAAAGACAGTGTTAATGGAGTGTTCCACGAAACATAAGTGTAACTCTGTGAGATGAATTCACACATCAACAAGAAGTTTCTAAGAAAGCTTCTTTCTAGTTTTCATCTGTGGATATTTCCTTTATCACCGTAAAGTTCATTGCGCTATGAAGTATCTAATTGCAGATTTCCAGAAAACTGTGTTAACAAACTGATCACTGAAGAGAAACCTGTAACTCTGTGAGTTGCATTTACACATGGCAACGTAGTTTCTCAGAAAGCTTCTCCTTAGTTACTATGTGAGTATATTACCTTTTTCACCGTAGCCCTCAATGAGCTCCCAAATATACTTCTGCAGTATCCACGACAACAGTGTTAGCAAACTGTTCCAAGAAGGGAAGTGTGGAACTGTGTGTGATAAATCACACATCAGAAAGCAATGTCTCAGAAACTTTCTCTCTAGTTATTATTTGAGGATATTTCCTTTTTCACCATGGGCCCCTATTTTCTCCCAAATATCACTTTCCAGATTCCACGAAAAGAGTGTTAGCGAACTGCTTCCTGATGTCTAAGTTATAAGTCTGTGAGAAGAACTCACAGATCAGAAGGAAGTTTCTCAGAAAACTTCTTTCACGTTTTGAACGGTTGAAATTTCCTTTATCAGCGTAGGCCTCTATGTGATCCAAAGAAGCCCTTCTCAGGTTCCTCAAAGACAGTGTTAATGGACTGCTCCAAGAAACATAAGTGTAACTTTGTGAGATGAATTCACACATCACCAAGAAGTTTCTAGGAAAGCTTCTTTCTAGTTTTCATCTGAGGATATTTCCTTTGTCACCGTAAGCTTCATTGCGCTAAGAGCTATCCCATTGAAGATTTCCAGAAAACTTAGTTAGCAAACTGATCACTGAAGAGAAACGTGTAATTCTATGAGTTGCATTCACTCATGGCAATGCAGTTTCTCAGAATGCTTCTTTCCAGTTTTGATCGGAGGATATTTCCTTTCACCATAGACCTCAATGAGCTCCGAAATATAACTTTGCAGAATCCACGACAAGAGTGTTAGCAAACTGTTCCAAGAAGGGTAGGGTGGAACTCTGTGTGATGAAGTCACACATCAGAAAGCAATCTCTCAGAAAGCTTCTCTCTAGTTATTATGTGAGGATATTTCCTTTTTCACCATGAGCCGCTATGGGCTTCAAAATATCACTTTCTAGATTCCACGAAAAGAGTGTTAGCAAACTGCTTCCTGAAGTCTAAGTTATAAGTCTGTGAGATGAACTCGCCAATCAGAAAGAAGTTCCTCAGAAAGCTTCTTTCACGGTTTGAAACAATGAAATTTCCTTTATCAGCGTAGGCCTCAATGCGATCCAAAGAAGCCCTTCGCAGGTTCCTCAAAGACAGTGTTAATGAACTGCCCCACGAAACGTAAGTGTAACTCTGTGCGATGAATTCACACAACACCAAGAAGTTTCCAAGACAGCTTCTTCCTAGTTTTCACCTGTGGATATTATGTTTGTCACCATAAGGTTCATTGCGCTATGAAGTATCTAATTGCAGATTTCCAGAAAACTCTGTTAACAAACTGATCACTGAAGAGAAACGTGTAACTCTGTGAGTTGCATTCACACATAGCAATGCCGTTTCTCACAAAGCTTCTGTTTAGTTATTATGTGAGGATATTTCCTTTTTCACCATAGCCCTCAATGAGCTCCCAAATAAACCTCTGCAGAATCCTTGACAAATTTGGTAGCAAACTGTTCCAAGAAGGGAAGGGTGGAACTCTGTGTGATGAAGTCACACATCAGAAAGCAATCACTTAGAAAGCTTCTCTCTAGTTATTATGTGAGGATATTTCCTTTATCACCATGGGCCCCCATGGGCTCCCAAATATCACTTTCCAGATTCCACGAAAAGTGTGTTAGCAAACTGCTTCCTAAGGTTTAAGTTATACGTCTGTGAGATGACCTCGCAGATCAGAAAGAAGTTTCTCAGAAAGCTCCTTTCACGTTTGGAACGGATGAAATTTCCTTCATCAGCGTAGGTCTCGATGTGATCCAAAGAAGCCCTTCTCAGGTTCCTCAAAGACAGTGTTAATGGACTGCTCCACGAAACAAAAGTGAAACTCTGTGAGATGAATTCACACATCACCAAGATGTTCCAATGGAAGCTACTTTCTAGGTTTCACCTTTGGATATTTCCTTTGTCAGCATAAGGTTCATTGCGCTATGAAGTATCTAATAGCAGATTTCCAGAAAACCCTGTTAACAAACTAATCACTAAATAGAAACGTGTAACTCTGTGAGTTGCATTCACACATGGCAAAGCAGTTTCTCAGAAAGCTTCTCTTTAGTTATTATGCGAGGATATTTCCTTTTTCACCATGGCCCTCAATGAGCTCCCAAATATAACTTTGCAGAATCCACGACAACAGTGTGAGGAAACTGTTCCAAGAAGGGACGGGTGGAACTCTGTGTGATGAAGTCACACTTCAGAAAACAATCTCTCGGAAAGTTCTCTCTAGTTATTATGTGAGGATATCTCCTTTTTCACCGTGGGCCCCTATGGGCTCCCAAATATCACTTTCCATATACCACGAAAAGAATGTTAGCAAACTGCTTCCTGAAGTCTAAGTTATAAGTCTGTGAGATGAACTCACAGATCAGAAAGAAGGTTCGCAGAATCCTTCCTTCACGTTTGAAGAGGATGAAGTTTCCTTTATCAGCGTAGGCCTCAATGCGATCCAAAGAAGACTTCTCAGGTACCTCAAAGACAGTGTTAATGGAATGCTTAATGAAACATAAGTGTAACTCTGTGAGATGAATTCAGACATCACCAAGAAGTATCTAAGTTAGCTTCTTTCTAGTTTTCACTTGTGGATATTTCCTTTGTCACCGTAAGGTTCATTGCGCTATGAAGTATCAAATTGCAGATTTCCAGAAAACTGTGTTAACAAACTTATCACTGAATAGAAACGTGTAACTCTGTGAGTTGCATTCACACATGGCAACGCAGTTGCTCAGAAAGCTTCTCTTTCGTTATTATGTGAGGATATGTCCTTTTTCACCATAGCCCTCAATGAGCTCCCAAATATACCTCTGCAGAATCCACGACAACAGTGTTAGCAAACTGTTCCAAGAAGGGAAGGGTGGAACTCTGTGTGATGAAGTCACACATCAGAAAGCAATCTCTCAGAAAGCTTCTCCCTAGTTATTATTTGAGGATATATCCCTTTTCACCATGGGCCCCTATGGGCTCCCAAATATCACTTTCCAGATTCCACGAAAAGAGTGTTAGCAAACTTCTTTCTGGAATCTAAGTTATAAGTCTTTGAGATGAAGTGACAGATCAGAAAGAAGTTTCTCAGAACGCTTCTTTCACGTTTTGAACGGATCAAATTTCCTTTATCAGCGTAGGCCTCAATGCGATCCAAAGACGCCCTTCTCAGGTTCCTCAAAGACAGTGTTAATGGACTGCTCCACGAAACATAAGTGTAAATCTGTGAGATGAATTCCCACATCACGAAGAAGTTTCAAAGAAAGCTTCATTTTAGTTTTCACCTGTGGATATTTCCTTTTTAACCGTAAGGTTCATTACGCAATGAATTATCTAATTGCAGATTTCCCGAAAACTGTTTAAGCAAACAGATCACTGAAGAGAAACGTGTAACTCTGTGAGTTCCATTCACACATGGCAACGCAGTTTCTCAGAAAGCTTCTCTTTAGTTATTAAGTGAGAATATTTCCTTTTCACCATTGCCCTCAATGAGCTCCCAAATATACCTCTGCAGAATCCACCACAACAGTGTTAGCAAACTGTTCCAAGTAGGGAAGGGTGGTACTCTGTGTGATGAAGTCACACATCAGAAAGCAATCTCTCAGAAAGCTTCTCTGTAGTTATTATGTGAGGATATTTCCTTTTTCACCATGGGCCACTATGGGCTCCCAAATATCACTCTCCAGATTCCACGAAAAGAGTGTTAGCAAACTTCTTCCTGGAGTCTAAGTTATAAGTCGGTGAGATGAACTCGCAGATCAGAAAGAAGTTTCTCAGAAAGCGTCTTTCACGTTTTGAAGCGATGAAATTTCCTTTATCAGCGTAGGTCTCAATGTCATCCAAAGAAGCCCTTCTCAGGTTGCTCAAAGACAGTGTTAATGGACTGCTCCACGAAACATAAGTGTAACTCTGTGAGATGAATTCACACATCACCAAGAAGTTTCCAAGAAAGCTTCTTTCTAGTTTTCACCTGTGGATATTTCCTTTGTCACCATAAGGTCCATTACGCTATGAAGTATCTAATTGCAGATTTCCAGAAAACTGTGTTAACAAACTGATCACTGAAGGGAAACGTGTAACTCTGTGAGTTACATTTACACATGGCAACGCAGTTTCTCAGAAAGCTTCTCTTTAGTTATTATGTGAGGATATCTCCTTTTTCACCATAGCCCTCAATGATCTCCCAAATATAACTCTGCAGAATCCATGACAACAGTGTTCGCACACTGTTCCAAGAAGGGAAGGGTTGACCTCTGTGTGATGAAGTCACACATCGGAAAGCAATCTCTCAGAAAAAATCTCTCTAGTTAATATGTGAGAATATTTCCTTTCACCATGGGCCCCTAAGGGCTACCAAATATCACTTTCCAGATTCCACGAAAAGTGTGTTAGCAAACTGCTTCCTGAAATCCAAGTTATAAGACTGTGAGATGAACTCACATATCAGAAAGAAGTTTCTCAGAAAGATTCTTTCACCTTTTGAACGGATGAAATTTCCTTTATCAGCGTAGGCCTCAATGCGATCCAAAGAAGCCCTTCTCAATTTCCTCAATAACAGTGTCAATAGACTGCTACACGATACATAAGTGTAACTCTGTGAAATGAATTCACGCATCACCAAGAATTTTCTACGAAAACTTCTTTCTAGTTTTCATCTGAGTATATTTCCTTTGACACGGTAAGCTTCATTCCGCTAAGAAATATCCCGAGGCAGATTTCCAGAAAACTATGTTAGCAAACTAATCACTGAAGAGAAACGTGTAAATCGGTGAGTTGCATTCACTCATGGCAATGCAGTTTATCAGAAGGCTTCTTTCCAGTTTTGAGCTGAGGATAATTCCCTTTTCACCATAGCCCTCAATGAGCTCCCAAATATAACTTTGAGGAATCCACCGCAACACTGTTAGTAAAATGTTCCAAGAAGGGAAGGGTGGAACTCTGTTTGATGAAGTCACACATCAGAAAGCAATCTCTCAGAAAGCTTCTCTCTAGTTATTATGTGAGCATATTTCCTTTTTCACCATTGGCCCCTATGGCTCCCAAATATCACTTTCCAGAATCCACAAAAAGTGTGTTCGCCAACTGCTTCCTGAAGTCTAAGTTATAAGTCTGCTAGATGAACACACAGATCAGAAAGAACTTTCTCAGAAAACTTCTTTCAAGTTTGGAACGGATGAAAATTCCTTTATCAGCGTACGCCTCAATGCGATCCAAGGAAGGTCTTTTCAGGTTCCTCAAATACAGTGTTAATGGACTGATTCATGAAACATAAGTGTAACTCTGGAAGATAAATTCACACATCACCAAGAAGTTTCTTAGAAGGCTTCCTTCTAGTTTTCATCTGTGGATATTTCCTTTGTCAGCATAAGGATCATTGCGCTATGAAGTATCTAATTGCAGATTTCCAGAAAACTGTGTTTACAAGCTGACCACTGAAGAGAAGCGTGTAACTCTGTGAGTTGCATTCACTCATGGCAATGAAGTTTCTCAGAAGGCTTCTTTCCAGTTTTGATCTGAGGATATTTCCTTTTTTACCGTAGCCCTCTTTGATCTCCCAAATATACCTCTGCAGAATCCACGACAACAGTGTTAGGAAACTGTTCCAAGAAGGGAAGGGTGCAACTCTGTGTGATGAAGTCACACATAAAAAAGCAATCTCTCCGAAAGATTCTCTAGAGTTAGTACGTGAGGTTATTTCCTTTTTCACCATGGGCCCCTATGGGCTCTCAAATATCACTTTCCAGATTCCACGAAAAGAGTGTTAGCAAACTGCTTCCTGAAGTCTCAGTTATAAGTCTGTGAAATGAACTCACAGATCAGAAAGGAGTTTCTCAGAAAGCTTCTTTCACGTTTTGAATGGATGAAATCTCCTTTATCAGCATCGGCCTCAATGCGATCCAAGGAAGCCCTTCTCAGGTTCCTCAAAGACATTGTTGATGGACTGCTCCACGAAACATAAGTGTAACTCTGGAAGATGAATTCACACATCACCAAGAAGTTTCTAAGAAAGCTTCTTTCTAGTTTTCATCTGTGGATATTTCCTTTTGTCACCATAAGGTTCATTGCGCTATGAAGTATCTAATTGCAGATTTCCAGAAAATGGTGTTAACAAACTGATCACTGAAGGAAATGTGTAACTCTGTGAGTTGCATTCACACATTGCAACGCAGTTTCTCAGAAAGCTTCTCTTTAGTTATTATGTGAGGATATTTCCTTTTTCACCATAGCCCTCAATGAGCTCCCAAATATACCTCTGCAGAATCCACGACAAGAGTGTTAGAAAACTGTTCCAAGAAGGGAAGGGTGGAACTCTGTGTGATGAAGTCACACATCAGAAAGCAGTCTCTCAGAAAGCTTCTCTCTAGTTATTATGTGAGGACATTTCCTTTTTCACCTTGGGCCCCTATGGGCTTCCAAATATCACTTTCCAGATTCCAAGAAAAGAGTGTTAGCAAACTGCTTCCTGAAGTCTAAGTTATAAGTCTGTGAGATGAACTCACAGATCAGAAAGAAGATTCTCGGAAAGCGTCTTTCACATTTTGAACGGATGAGATTTCCTTTATCAGCGTAGACCTCAATGCGATCCAAGGAAGCGCTTCTCAAGTTCCTCAAAGACCCTGTTAATGGACTGCTCCACGAAACATAAGTGTAACTCTGGAAGATGAATTCACACTTCACCAAAAAGTTTCTAGGAAAGCTTCTCTCTAGTTTTCCTCTGTGGATATTTCCTTTTTCACTTTAAGGTTCATTGAGCTATGAATTATCTATTTGCAGATTTCCAGAAAACTGTTTTAACAAACTGATCACTGAAGAGAAACGTGTAACTCTGTGAGTTGCATTCACACCTGGCAATGCAATTTCTTAGAGTGCTTCCCTTTAGTTATTATGTGAGGATATTTCCTTTTTCACCATAGCCCTCAATGAGCTCCGAAATATACCTCTGCAGAATCCACGACAACTGTGTTAGCAAACTGTTCCAAGAAGGGAAGGGTGGAACTCTGTGTGATGAAGTCACACATCAGAAAGCAATCTCTCAGAAAGCTTCTCTCTAGTTATTATATGAGGATATTTCCTTTTACACTATGGGCCCCTATGGCTTCACAAATATCACTTTCCAGAATCCAGGAAAGGAGTGTTTGCAAACTGCTTCATGAAGTCTAAGTTATAAGTCTATGAGATGAACTCACAGATCAGAAAGAAGTTTCTCAGAAAGCTTCTTTCACGTTTTCAACTGATGAAATTTCCTTTATCAGCGTAGGCCTCAATAAGATCCAAAGAAACCCTTCTCAGGTTCCTCAAAGACAGTGTTAATAGACTGCTCCACGAAACAAAGTGTAACTCTGTGAGATGAATTCACACATCAACAAGAAGTTTCTATGAGAGCTTTTTTCAACTTTTCATCTGTGGATATTTCCTTTGTCACCATAAGCTGCATTGCGCTAAGAGGTATCCCATTGCAGATGTCCTTAAAACTTCGTTAGCAAAGTGATCACTGAAGAGAAACGTGTAACTCTGTGAGTTGCATTCACATATCTCAACGCAGTTTCTCAGAAAGCGTCTCTTTAGTTATTATGTGAGGATATTTCCTTTTTCACCATAGCCCTCAATGAGCTCCCAAATATACCTCTACAGAATCCACAACAACAGTGTTAGTAAACTGACCCAGGAAGGGAAGGGTGGAACTATGTGTGTTGAAGTCACACATCAGAAAGCAATCTCTCAGAAAGATTCTCTCTAGTTATTTTCTGAGGATATTTCCTTTTTCACCATGGGCCCCTAGATGCTCCCAATATCTCTTTCCAGAATCCACGAAAAGAGTCTTAGCAAACTGCTTCCTGAAGTCGAAATTATGAGTCTGTGAGAGGAACTCACAGATCAGACAGAAGTTTCACAGAAAGGTTCTTTCACGTTTTGAACGGATGAAATTTCCTTTATCAACGTAGGCCTCAATGCGACCCAAAGAAGCCCTTCTCATGTTCCACAAAGACAGTGTTAATGGACTGCTCCACGAAACATAAGTGTAACTCTGGAAGATGAATTCACCCATCAACAAGAAGTTTCTAAGAAAGTTTCTTTCTAGTTTTCATTTGTGGATATTTCCTTTATCACCGTAAGGGTCATTGCTCTATGAAGTATCTAATTGCAGATTTCCAGAAAACTGTGTTAACAAACTGATCAGTGAAGAGAAACGTGTAACTCTGTGAATTGCATTCACATATGGCAACGCAGTTTCTCAGAAAACTTCTCTTTAGTTATTATGTGAGGATACGTCCTTTTTCACCACGGCCCCCAATGGGCTCCCAAATATCACTTTCCAAATTCCACGAAAGGAGTGTTAGCAAACTGCTTCCATAAGTCTAAGTTATAAGTCTGTGAGATGAACTCACATATCAGAAAGAAGTTCCTGAGAAAGATTCTTTCACGTTTTGAACGGACGAAATTTCCTTTATCAGTGTAGGCCTCAATGCTATCCAAAGGAGCCCTTCTCAGGTTACTGAAAGACAGTGTTAATGGACTGCTCCACGAAACATCAGTGTAACTTTGTGAGATGAATTCACACATCAACAAGAAGTTTCCAAGAAAGCTTCCTTCCTGTTTTCATCTGAGGATATTTCCTTTGTCACCATAATCTTCATTGCGATAAGAGTTATCCCATTGCAGATTTCCAGAATACGTAGTTAGCAAACTGATCACTGAAGAGAAACCTGTTACTCTGTGAGTTGCATTCACACACGGCAACGCAGTTTCTCAGAAAGCTTCTCTCTAATTATTATGTGAGGATATTTCCTTTTTCACCATGGGCCCCAATGGGCTCCCAAATATCACTTTCCAGATTCCACGAAAAGAGTGTTCGCCAACTGCTTCCTGAAGTCTAAGGTATAAGTCTGTGAGGTGAAGTCACAGATCAGAAAGAAGTTTCTCAGAAAGCTTGTTTCCCGTTTTGAACGGATGAAATATCCCTTATCATCGTAGGCCTCAATGCTATCCAAAGAAGCCCTTCTGTGGTTCCTCAAAGACAGTGTTAATGGACTGCTCCACGAAACATAAGTGTAACACTGTAAGATGAATTCACACATCACCAAGAAGTTTCTAAGAAAACTTCTTTCTACTTTTCATCTGAGGATATTCCTTTGTCACCGTAAGCTTCATTGTGATAAGAGGTATCCCATTGCAGATTTCCAGAAATCTTAGTTAGCAAACTGATCACTGAAGAGAAACGTGTAACCCTGTGAGTTGCATTTACTCATGGCAATGCAGTTTCTCAGAAAGCGTCGCTTTAGTTATTATGTGAGGATAATTCATTTTTCACCCTAGCCCTCAATGAGCTTCCAAATATACCTTTGCAGAATCCACAACAACAGTGTTAGCAAGCTGTTCCAAGTAGGGAAAGTGAATCTCTGTGTGATGAAGTCACACATCAGAAAGCAATCTCTCAGAAAGTTTCTCTCTAGTTATGTGTTAGTTAGTTTCTCTTTAGTTATGTGTTAGTTTCTCTCTAGTTTCTCTCTAGTTATGTGTTAGTTTCTCTCTAGTTATGACTTCATCACACAGAGTTCCACCCTTCCTTTCTTGGAACAGTTTGCTAACACTGTTGTCGTATATTCTGCAGAGGTATATTTGGGAGCTCATTGAGGGCTGTGGAGAAAAAGGTAATATACTCACATAATAACTAAAGAGAAGCTTTCTGAGAAACTGCATTGCCATGTGTGAATGCAACTCACAGAGTTACACGTTTCTCTTCAGTGATCAGTTTGTTAACACAGTTTTCGGGAATCTGCAATTAGATACTTCATAGCGCAATGAACCTTACGGTGACAAAGAAATATCCACAGATGAAAACTAGAAAGAAGCTTTCTTAGAAACTTCTTGGTGATGTGTGAATTCATCTCACAGAGTTACACTGATGTTTCGTCGAGCAGTCCATTAACACTGTCTTTGAGGAAACTTAGAAGGGATTCCTTGGATGGCATTGAGGCCTACGGTGATAAGGGAAATTTCATCCGTTCAAAATGTGAAAGACGCTTTCTGAGAAACTTCTTTCTGATCTGTGAGTTCATCTCACAGAATTATAACTTAGACTTCAAGAAGCAGTTTACGAACACTCTTTTCGTGGATTCTCGAAAGTGATACTTGGGATCCCATAGGGGCCCATGCAAAAGGAAATATCCTCACCTAAAAACTAGAGAGAAGCTTTCTGAGAGATTGCTTTCTGATGTGTGACTTCATCATACAGAGTTCCAGTTCCACCCTTCCCTTATTGGAACAGTTTGCTAACACTGTTGTCGTGGATTCTGCAAAGTTATATTTGGGAGCTCTTTGAGGGCTATGGTGAAAAAGGAAATATCCTGAGATCAAAACTTGAAAGAAGCCTTCCGAGAAACTGCATAGCCATGAGTGAATGCAACTCAAAGAGTTACACGTTTCTCTTCAGTGATCATTTTGTTAACTACGTTTTCTGGAAATCTGCAATGGGATAACTCTTAGAGCAATTAAGCTTATGGTGAAAAAGGAAATATCCTCAGATGAAAACCAGAAAGAAGTTTTTTTAGAAACTTCTTGTTGATGTGTGAATTCATCTCACAAAGTTACACTTATGTTTCGTGCAGCAGTCCATTAACACTGTCTTTGAGGAACCTGAGAAGGGCTTCTTTGGATCGCATTGAGGCCTACGCTGATAAAGGAAATTTCATCCGTTCAAAACGTGAAAGAAATGTTCTGACAAACTTCTTTCTGATCTGTGAGTTCATTTCACAGACTTATAACTTAGACTTCAGGAAGCAGTTTGGGAACACTCTTTTCCTGGATTCTGGAAAGTGATATTTGGGAGCCCATAGGGGCCCATGGTTAAAAAGGAAATATCCTCATATAATATCTAGAGAGAAGCTTTCTAAGTGATTGCTTTCTGATGTGTGACTTCATCACACAGAGTTCCACCCTTCCCCTCTTGGAACAGTTTTCTAACACGGTTGTCGTGGATTCTGCAAAGGAATATTTGGGAGCTCATTGAGGGCTACGGTGAAAAAGAAAATATTCTCACATAATAACTAAAGAGAAGCGATCTGAGAAACTGCATTGCCATGTGTGAATGCAACTCACAGAATTACACGTTTCTCTTCAGTGATCAGTTTGTTATCACAGTTTTCTGGAAATCTGCAATTGGATACTTCATAGCGCAATGAACCTTACCGTGACAAAGGTAATATCCATAGATGAAAACTAAAAAGAAGCTTTCTTAGAAACTTCTTGGTGATGTGTGAATTCATCTCACAGAGTTACACTGATGGTTCTTGGAGCAGTCCGTTAACACTGTCTTTCCGGAACCTGAGAAGGGCTTCCTTGGATCGCATTGAGGCCTGAGCTGATAAAGGAAATTTCATCCATTCAAAACGTCAAAGAATCTTTCTGAGAAACTTCTTTCAGATCTCTGAGTTCATCTCACAGACTTATAACTTTGACTTCAGAAAGCAGTTTGTGAACACTCTTTTCGTGGAATCTGGAAAGTGATTTTTGGGAGCCCATAGGGGCCCATAGAGAAAAAGGAAATATCCTCACATAATAATTAGAGAGAAGCCTTTTGAGAAACTGCATTGCCATAAGTGAATGCAACTCACAGAGTTACACGTTTCTCTTCAGTGATCAGTTTCTTAACACAGATTTCTGGAAGTCTCCAATTAGATACTTCATGGCACAATGATCCTTACGGTGACAAAGGAAATATCCACAGATGAAAACTAGAAAGAAGCTTTCTTAGAAACTTCTTTGTGATGTGTGAATTCCTCTCACAAGGTAACACTTATTTGTCGTGGAGTAGTCCATATACACTGTCTTTGTGGATACTGAGAAGGACTTTTTTGGATCCCATTGAGGCCTACGCTGATAAAGGAAATTTCATCCATTCAAAATGTGAAAGAAGCTTTCTGAGAAACATCTTTCTGATCTGTGAGTTCATCTCACAGACTTATAACTTAGACTTCAGGAAGCAGTTTGCTAACACTATTTTCGCGGAATCTGGAAAGTGATATTTCGGAGCCCATAGAGGCCCATAGTGAAAAAGGAAATATCCTCACGTAATAACTAGAGAGAATCTTTCTGAGAGATTGCTTTCTGACGTGTGACTTCATCACACAGAGTAGCATGCTTCCCTTCTTGGAACAGTTTCCTAACACTGTGGTCGTGGATTTTGCAAAGTTTCACTTGGGAGCTCATTGAGGGCTACGGTGAAAAAGGAAATATCCTAAATAAAAAATAAAGAGAAGCTTTCAGAGAAACTGCATTGCCATGAGTGAGTGCAACTCACAGAGTTACTCGTTTCTTTTCAGTGATCAGTTTGCGAACTAAGTTTTCTGGAAATCTGCAATTAGATACTTCGTAGCTCAATGACCTTTTGGTGACAAAGGAACTATCCTCAGATGAAAACTAGAAAGAAGCTTTCTTAGAAACTCCTTGGTGATGTGTGAATACATCTCACAGTGTTACACTTATGTTTCGTTGCGCAGTCCATTAACACTGTCTTTGAGGAACCTGAGATGGGCTTCTTTGAATCGCATTGAGGTCCACGTTGATAAAGGAAAATTCATCTGTTCAAAACGGGAAAGAAGCTTTCTGAGAAACTTTTTTCTGATCTGTGAGTTCACCTCACAGAATTATAACTTGGACTTTAGGAAGCAGTTTGCAAACACTCTTTTCATGGATTCTGGAAAGTGATATTTGGGAGCCCATAGGGGCCCATGGTGAAAAAGGAAATATCCTCACATAATAACTAGAGAGAAGCTTTCTGAGAGATTGCTTTCTGATGTGTGACTTCATCACACAGAGTTCCACCCTTCCCTTGCTGGAACAGTTGGCTAAAACAATTGTCGTGTATTCTGCATAGGTATATTTGGGAGCTGATTGAGGGCTATGGTGAAAAAGGATATATCCTCACATAATAACCAAAGAGAAGCTTTCTGAGAAACTGCATTGCCATGTGTGAATGCAACTCACAGGGTTACATGTTTCTCTTCAGTGATCAGTTTGTTAACACAGATTTCTGGAAATCTGCAATTAGATATTTCATAGTGCAGTGAAATTTACAGTGACAAAGGGAAATATCCACAGATGAAAACTAGAAAGAAGCTTTCCTAGAAACTTCTTGGTGATGTGTGAATTCATCTCACAGAGTTACACTTATGTTTCCTGGAGCAGTCCATTAACACTGTCTTTGAGGAACCCGAGAGGGGCTTCCTCGGATCGCATTGAGGCCTACGCTGATAAAGGAAATTTCATCCGTTCAAAACGTGAAAGAAGCTATCTGAGAAACTTCTTTCTGATCTGTGAGTTCATCTCACACACTTATAACTTAGACTTCTGGAAGCAGTTTGCTAACACTCTTTTCGTGGATTCTGGAAAGTGGTTTTTGGGATCCCATAGGGGCCCATCGTGAAAAAGGAAATAATCTCACATGATAACTAGAGAGAAGCTTTCTGAGAGATTGTTTTCTGATGTGTTACTTCATCACACAGAGTTCCACCCTTCCCTTCTTGGAACAGTTTCCTGAAACTGTTGTCGTGGATTCTGCAGAGGTATATTTGGGAGCTCATTGAGGGCTATGGTGAAAAAGGAAATATCCTCAGTTCAAAACTGGAAAGGAGCCTTCTGAGAAACTGCATTGCCATGGAGAATCCAACTCACAGAGTTACAGGTTTCTCTTCAGTGATCAGTTTGCTAACATAGTTTTCTGGATATCTGCCTCGGGATATTTCTTAGCACAATGAAGCTGACGGTGTCAAAGGAAATATCCTCAGATGAAAACTAGAAAGAAAATTTCCTAGAAACTTCTTGGTGATGTGTGAGTTCATCTCACAGAGTTACACCTATGTTTCGTGGAGCAGTCCATTAACACTGTCTCTGAGGAAGCTGAGAACGGCTACTTTGGATCACATTGAGGTCTACGCTGCTAAAGGGAATTTCTTCCGTTCAGAGCGTGAATGAACCTTTCTGAGAAACTTCTTTCTGATCTGTGAGTTCATATCACAGACTTATAACTTTGACATCAGGAAGCAGGTTGCGAACACTCTTTTCGTGTATTCTGGAAAGTGATATTTGGGAGCCCATAGGGGCCCATGGTGAAAAAGGAAATATCCTCACATAATAACTAGAGAGAAGCTTTCTGACAGATTGCTTTCTGATGTGTGACTTCATCACACAGAGTCCCACCCTTCCCTTCTGGGGACAGTTCTCTAACACTGTTGTCGTGGATTCTACAGAGGTATATTTGGGAGCTCATTGAGGGCTATGGTGAAAAAGGAAATATCCTCACATAATAACTAAAGAGAAGCTTTCTGTGAAACTGCGTTGCCATGTGTGAATGCAACGCACAGAATTATTCGTTTCTCTTCAGTGATCAGTTTGTTAACACAGTTTTCTGAAAATCTGCAATTAGATACTTCATAGGGCAATGAACCTTAGGGTGACAAAGGAAATATCCACAGATGAAAACTAGAAAGAAGCTTTCTTAGAAACTTCTTGGTGATGTGTGAATTCATCTCACAAAGCTACACTTATGTTTCTTGGAGTAGTCCATTAACACTGTCTTTGAGGAACCTGAGAAAGGCTTCTTTGGATCATATTGAGGCCTACGCTGATAAAGGGAATTTCATCCGTTCAAAACGTGAAAGAAGCTTTCTGAGAAGTTACTTTCTGCTCTGTGAGTTCATCTCACAGACTTTAACTTAGACTTCAGGAAGCAGGTTGCGAAAACTCTTTTCGTGGATTCTGGAAAGTGATATTTGGGACCCCGAAGGGGCCCAAGGTGAAAAATGAAATAATCTCACATAATAACTAGAGAGAAGCTTTCTGAGAGATTGCTTTCTGTTGTGTGACTTCATCACACAGAATTCCACCCTTCCCTTCTTGGAACTGTTTGCTAACACTGTTGTCGTGGATTCTGCCAAGATATATTTGGGAGTTCATTGAGCGCTATGGTGAAAAAGGAAATATCCTCAGATCAAAACTGGATAGAAGCCTTCTAAGAAACCGCATTGCCATGAGTGAATGCAACTCACAGAGTAACACGTTTCTCTTCAATGATCAGTTTGTTAAAAGAGTTTTCTGGAAATCTGCAATTAGATACTTCATAGCGCAATGAACATTATGAGGACAAAGGTAATATCCACAGGTGAAAACTTGAAAGAAGGTTACATAGAAACTTCTTGGTGATGTGTGAATTCATCTCAGATAGTTACACTTATGTTTCGTGTAGCAGTCCATTAACACTGTCTTTGAGGAACCTGAAAAGGGCTTCCTTGGATCGCATTGAGGCCTACTCTAATAAAGGAAATTTCATCCGTTCAAAACGTGAAAGAAGCTTTCTGAGAAACTTCTTTCTGATCTGTGAGTTCATCTCACAGACTTATAACATAGACTTCCGGAAGCAGTTTCCTAACACTCTTTTCGTGGGATCTGGACAGTGATATTTGGGACCCCATAGGCGCCCATGGTGAAAAATTATATATCCTCACATAATAACTAGAGAGAATGTTTCTGAGAGATTGCTTTCTGATGTGTGACTTCATCACACAGAGTTCCACCCTTCCGTTCTTGGTACAGTTTACTAACACTGTTGCGGTGGATTCTGCAAACTTATATTTGGGAGCTCATTGAGGGCTATGGTGAAAAAGGAAATATCCTCACATAATAACTAAAGAGAATCTTTCTGAGAAACTGCGTTGCCATGTGAGAATGCAAATCACAGAGTTACAAGTTTCTCTTCAGTGATCAGTTTGTTAACAGAGTTTTCTGGAAATCTACAGTTAGATACTTCTTAGGGCAATGAACCTTATGGTGACAAAGGAAATATCCACATGTGAAAACTAGAAAGAAGCTCCCTTGGAAACTTCTTCGTGATGTGTGAATTCATCTCACAGAGTTTCATTTATTTTTCGTGGATCAGTCCATTAACACTGTCTTTGAGGAACCTGAGAAGGGCTTCGTGGGATCGCTTTGAGACCTACGCTGATAAAGGAAATTTCATCCATTCAAAACGTGAAAGCAGCTTTCTGAGAAACTTCTTTCTGATCTGCGAGTTCATCTCACAGTCTTATACTTTAGACTTCAGGAAGCAGTTTCTAACACTCTTTTGGTGGAATCTGCAAAGTGATATATGGGAGCCCATAGGGGCCCTTGGTGAAAAAGGAAATATCCTCACATAATACCTATAGAGAAGCTTTCTGAGAGATTGCTTTCTGATGTGTGACTTCATCAAACAGAGTTCCACCCTTCCCTTCTTGGAACAGTTTGCTAACACTGTTGTCGTGGATTCTGCAGTGGTATATTTCGGAGCTCATTGAGGGCTACGGTGTAAAAGGAAATATCCTCACATAATAACTAAAAAGAAGCTTTCTGACAAACTGCGTTGCCATGTGTGAATTCAACTCACAGAGTGACACGTTTCTCTTCAGTGATCAGCTTGTTAACACAGTTTTCTGGAAATCTGCAATTAGATACTTCGTAGCGCAATGAACCTTACGGTGACAACGGAAATATCCACAGAAGACAACTAGAAAGTAGCTTTCGTAGAAACTTCTTGGTGATGTGTGAATTCATCTTCCAGAGTTACACTTATGTTTCGTGGAGCAGTCCATTAACACTGTCTTTGAGGTACCTGAGAAGGGCTTCCTTGGATCGCATTGAGGCCTACGATGATAAAGGGAATTTCATCCGTTCAAAACGTGAAAGAAGCTTTCTGAGAAACTTCTTTCTGATCTGTGAGTTCATCTCACAGACTTATAACTTAGACTTCAGGAAGCAGTTGGCGAACACTCTTTTCGTGGAATCAGAAAAGTGATATTTGGGAGATTATAGGGGCCCATGGTGAAAAAGGAAGTATCCTGACATAATAACTAGAGAGAAGCTTTCTGAGAGATTGCTTTCTGATGTGTGACTTCATCACACAGATTTCCACCCTTCCCCTCTTGGAACAGTTTTCTAACACTGTTGTCGTGGATTCTGCAAAGTTATATTTGGAAGCTCATTGAGGGCTATGGTGAAAAAGGAAATATCCTCAGATCAAACCTGGAAAGAAGCCTTCTGAGAAACTGCATTTCCATGAGTGAATGCAACTCACAGAGTTACACGTTTCTCTTCAGTGATCAGTTTGCTAACACAGTTTTCTGGAAATCTGCAACTAGATACTTCATAGCGCAACGAAGATTACGGTGACAAAGGAAATATCCTAAGATGAAAACTAGAAAGAAGCTTTCTTAGAAACCTCTTGTTGATGTGTGAATACATCTAACAGAGTTAAACTTATGTTTCGTGGAGCAGTCCATTAACACTGTCTTTGAGGAATCTGAGAAGGGCTTCTTTGGATCACATTGCGGCCTACGCTGATAAAGGAAATTTCATCCGTTCAAAACGTGACGGAAGCTTTCTGAGAAACTTCTTCCTGATCTGTGAGTTCATCTCACAGACTTATAATTTAGACTTCAGGAAGCACTTTCCTAACTCTCTTCTCATGGATTCTGGAAAGTGATATTTGGAGCCCATAGGGGCCCATGGTGAAAAAAGAAATATCCTCCCATAATAACTAGAGAGAAGCTTTCTGAGAGATTGCTTTCTGATGTGTGACTTCATCACACAGAGTTCCACCCTTCCCTTCTTGGAACAGTTTGCTAACACTGTTGTCGTGGATTCTGCCATGTTATATTTGGGAGCACATTCAGGGCTTTGTTGAAAAAGGAAATATCCTCAGATCAAAACTGGAAAGAAGCCTTCTGAGAAACTGCATTGCCATGAATGAATGCAACTCACATAGTTACACGCTTCTCTTCAGTCATCAGTTTGCTAACTAAGTTTTCTGGAAATCTGCAATGGGATACCTCTTATCGCAAGGAAGCTTACGGTGACAAAGGAAATATCGACAGATGAAAACTAGAGAAAAGCTTTCTTAGAAACTTCATGGTGATGTGTGAATTCATATCACTAAGTTACACTTATGTTTCGTGGAGCCGTCCATTAACACTGTCTTTGAGGAAACTGAGAATGGCTTCTTTGGATAGCTTTGAGGCCTATGCTGATAAAGGAAATTTCATCCGATCAAAACGTCAAAGAAGCTTTCTGAGAAATTTCTTTATGATCTGTGAGTTCATCTCACAGACTCATAACTTAGAATTCAGGAAGAAGTTTCCTAACACTCTTTTCGTGGAATATGGAAAGTGACATTTGGGAGCCAATATGGGCCCATGGTGAAAAAGGAAATATCCTCACATAATAACTAGAGAAAAGCTTTCTGAGGGATTGCTTTCGGATTCGTGACTTCATCACACAGATTCCACCCTTCCCTTCTTGGAAGAGTTTGCTAACACTGTTGTCATGGTTTCTGCAAAGGTATATTTGGGAGCTCATTGAGGGCTATGGTGAAAAAGGAAATATCCTCATATAATAACTAAAGAGAAGCTTTCTGAGAAACTGCATTGCCATGTGTGAATACACCTCACAGAGTTACACGTTTCTCTTCAGTGATCAGATTGTTAACACAGTATTCTGGAAATCTGTAATTAGACACTTCATAGCGCAATGAACCTTAGGGTGAAAAAGGCAATATCCTCAGATGCAAACTAGAAGAAGCTTTCTTAGAAACTTCTTGGGGATGTGGGAATTCATCTCACAAAGTTACACTTATGTTTCGTGGAGCAGTCCATTAACACTGTCTTTGAGGAACCTGAGAAGGGCTTCTTTGGATCGCATTGAGGCCTAAGCTGATAAAGGAAATTTAATCAGTTCAAAACGTGAAACAAGCTTTCTGAGAAACTTCTTTCTGATCTGTGAGTTCATCTCACAGACTTATAAATTAGATTTCAGGAAGCAGTTTGCTAACACTCTTTTCGTGGAATCTGGAAAGTGATATTTGGGAGACCATAGGTTCCCATGGTGAAAAAGGAAATATCCTCACATAATAACTAGAGAGAAGCTTTCTGAGAGATTGCTTTCTGATGTGTGACTTCATCACACAGAGTTGCACCCTTCCCTTCTTGGAACAGTTTGCTAACACTGTTGTGGTGGATTCTGCAAAGGTATATTTGGGAGCTCATTGAGGGCTATGGTGAAAAAGGAAATATGCTCAGATCAAAACTGGGAAGAAGCCTTCTGAGAAACTGCAATGTCATGAGTGAATGCAACTCACAGAGATACCCGTTTCTCTTCAGAGATCAGTTTGCTAACTAAGTTTTCTGGAAATCTGCAATGGCATACCTCTTAGCGCTATGAAGCTTCCAGTAACAAAGGAAATATCCTCAGATGAAAACCAAAAGAGACTTTCTTAGAAACTTCTTGGTGATGTGTGAATTTATCTCAAAAAGTTACACTTATGTTTCGTGGAGCAGTCCATTAACACTGCCTTTGAGGACCGTGAGAAGGGCTTCTTTGGATCGCATTGTGGTCTACACAGATAAATGATATTTCATCAGTTCAAAACGTGAAAGAAACTTTCTGAGAAACTTCTTTCTGATCTGTGAGTTCATCTCACAGACTTATAACTTACATTTCATGAAGCAGTGTGCTAACACTCTTTCCGCGGATTCTGGAAAGTGATATTGGGGAGAACATAGGATCCCGTGGTGAAAAATGAAATATCCTCACATAGTAACTAGAGAGAAGCTTTCTGAGAGATTCCTTTCTGATGTGTGACTTCATCAGACAGAGTTCCACCCTTCCCTTTGTGGAACAGTTGGCTAACACTGTTTTCGTGGATTCTGCAAAGTTATATTTGGGAAGTCATTGAGGGCTATAGTGAAAAAGGAAATATCCTCACAAAATAACTAAAGAGAAGCTTTCTGAGAAACTGTTCACATGTGTGCATGCAACTCACAGAGTTACACGTTTCTCTGCAGTGATCAGTTTGTTAACACAGTTTTCTGGAAATCTGTAATTAGAGACTTCATATCGCAATGAAACTTACGGTGACAAAGGAAATATCCACAGATGAAAACTAGAAAGAAGCTTTCTTAGAAACTTCTTGGTGACGTGTGAAATCATGTTCCAGAGTTACACTTATGTTTCGGTATAGCAGTCCATTAACACCGTCTTTGAGGAACATGAGAAGGGCTTCCTTGGATCGCATTGAGGCCTACGCTGATAAAGAAAATTTCATCCGTTCAAAACGTGAAAGAAGCTTTCTGAGAAACTTCTTTCTGATCTGTGAGTTCATCTCAAAGACTTATAACTTAGACTTCAGGAATCAGTTTACTAACACTCTTTTCGTGGAATCTGGAAAGTGATATTTTGGAGCCCTCAAGGACCCATGGTGATAAAGGAAATACCCTCACATAATAATTAGAGAGTAGCTTTCTGAGAGATTGCTTTCTGATGTGTGACTTCATCAACACAGAGTTTCATCCTTCCCTTCTTGGAACAGTTTCCTAACACTGTTGTCATGTATACTGCAGAGGTATATTTGGGAGCTAATTGAGGGCTATGGTGCAAAAAAAAAATTTCCTCAGATCAAAACTCGAAAGAAGCCTTCTGAGAAACTGCATTGCCATGAGTGAATGCAACTCACAGAGTTACGCGATTCTCTTCAGTGATCAGTTTGCTAACTACGTTTTCTGGAAATCTGCAATGGGATACCTCTTATGGCAATGAAGCTTACTGTGACAAAGGAAATATCCTCAGATGAAAGCTAGAAAGAAGCTTTCTTAGAAACTTCTTGGTGATGTGTGAATTCATCCCACAAAGTTACACTTATGTTTTGTGAAGCAGTCCATTAACACCGTCTTAGAGGAATCTGAGAAGGGCTACTTTGGATAGCCTTGAGGCCTACACTGACAAAGGAAATTTCATCCGATCAAAACGTGAAAGAAGCTTTCTGAGAAATTTCTTTCTGATCTGAGAGTTCATCTCACGGACTCATAACTTAGACTTCAGGAAGCAGTTTGCTAACACTCTTTTCGTGGAATATGGAAAGTGACATTTGGGATCCCATAGGGGCCCATGGTGAAAAAGGAAATATCCTCACGTAATAACTTGAGAGAAGGTTTCTGAGAGATTGCTTTCTGGTGTGTGACTTCATCACACAGAGTTCCACGCTTCCCTTCTTGGAACTGTTTGCTAACACTGTTGTTGTGGATTCTGCAAAAGAATATTTGGGAGCTCATTGAGGGCTATGGTGAAAAAGGAAATATACTCACATAATAACTAAAGAGAATCTTTCTGAGAAACTGCGTTGCCATGTGTGAATGCAACTCACAGAGTTACACGTTTCTCTTCAGTGGTCAGTTTGCTAACATAGTTTTCTGGAAATCTGCCTCGGGATATTTCTTAGCGCAATGAACCTTACGGTGACAAAGGAACTATCCACCGATGAAAACTGGAAAGCATCTTTCTTACAAATTTGTTGGTGATGTGTGAATTCATCTCACAGAATTACACTTATGTTTCGTGGAGCGGTCCATTAACACTGTCTGTGAGGAACCTGGGAAGGGCTTACTTGGATCGCATTGAGGCCTACGCTGATAAAGGAAATTTCATCCATTCAAAACGTGAAAGAAGCTTTCTGAGAAACTTCTTTCTGATCTGTGAGTTCATCTCACAGACTTATAACTTAGACTTCAGGAAGCCGTTTGTGAACACTCTTTTCATGGAATCAGGAAAGTGATATTTGGGAGCCCATAGGGGCGCATGGTGAAAAAGGAAATATCCTCACATAATAACTAGAGAGAAGCTTTCTGAGAGATTGCTTTCTGATGTGTGACTTCATCACACAGAGTTCCACCCTACCCTTCTTGGAACAGTTTGCTAACCCTGTTGTCGTGTATTCTGCATAGGTATATTTGGGCGCTCTTTGAGGGCCATGGTGAAAACGGAACTATCCTCACATAATAACTAAAGAGAAGCTTTCTGTGAAACTGCGTTGCCATGTGGGAATGCAACTCACAGAGTTACACGTTTCCCTCAGTGATCAATTTGTTAACAGATTTTTCTGGAAATCTGCAATTAGATACTTCATAGCGCAATGAACCTTATGCTGACAAAGGAAATATCCAAAGGTGAAAACTAGAAAGTAGCTTCCTTTGAAACTTCTTGGTGATGTGTGAATTCATCTCACAAAGTTACACTTATGTTTCCTGTAGCAGTCCATTAACACTGTCTTACAGGAACCTGAGAAGGGCTTCCTTGGATCGCATTGAGGCCTACGCTGACAAAGGATATTTCATCCGTTCAAAACGTGAACGAAGCTTTCTGAGAAACTTCTTTCTGATCTGTGAGTTCATCTCACAGACTTATAACTTAGACTTCAGGAAGCAGTTTGCGAACAATCTTTTCGTGGATTCTGGAAAGTGATACTTGGGAGCCCATAGGGGCCCATGCTGCGAAAGGAAATATCCTCACATGATAACTAGAGAGAAGCTTTCTGAGAGATTGCTTTCTGATGTGTGACTTCATCACACAGAGTTCCACCCTTCCCTTCTTGGAACAGTTTCCTAACACTCTTGTCGTGGATTCTGCAAAGTTATATTTGGAGCTCTTTGACGGCTATGGTGAAAAAGGAAATATACTCACAAAATAACTAAAGAAAAGCTTTCTGAGATACTGCGTTGCCATCTATGAATGCAACTCACAGAGTTACACGTTTCTCTTCAGTGATCTGTTTGTTAACACGGTTTTCTGGAAATCTGAAATTAGATACTTCATAGCGGAATGAACCTTACGGTGACAAAGGAAATATCCACAGGTGAAAAGTAGAAAGAAGCTTTCTTAGAAACTTCTTGGTGATGTGTGAATTCATCCCACAAAGTTACACTTATGTTTTGTGAAGCAGTCCATTAACACCGTCTTAGAGGAATCTGAGAAGGGCTACTTTGGATAGCCTTGAGGCCTACACTGACAAAGGAAATTTCATCCGATCAAAACGTGAAAGAAGCTTTCTGAGAAATTTCTTTCTGATCTGAGAGTTCATCTCACGGACTCATAACTTAGACTTCAGGAAGCAGTTTGCTAACACTCTTTTCGTGGAATATGGAAAGTGACATTTGGGATCCCATAGGGGCCCATGGTGAAAAAGGAAATATCCTCACGTAATAACTTGAGAGAAGGTTTCTGAGAGATTGCTTTCTGGTGTGTGACTTCATCACACAGAGTTCCACGCTTCCCTTCTTGGAACTGTTTGCTAACACTGTTGTTGTGGATTCTGCAAAAGAATATTTGGGAGCTCATTGAGGGCTATGGTGAAAAAGGAAATATACTCACATAATAACTAAAGAGAATCTTTCTGAGAAACTGCGTTGCCATGTGTGAATGCAACTCACAGAGTTACACGTTTCTCTTCAGTGGTCAGTTTGCTAACATAGTTTTCTGGAAATCTGCCTCGGGATATTTCTTAGCGCAATGAACCTTACGGTGACAAAGGAACTATCCACCGATGAAAACTGGAAAGCATCTTTCTTACAAATTTGTTGGTGATGTGTGAATTCATCTCACAGAATTACACTTATGTTTCGTGGAGCGGTCCATTAACACTGTCTGTGAGGAACCTGGGAAGGGCTTACTTGGATCGCATTGAGGCCTACGCTGATAAAGGAAATTTCATCCGTTCAAAACGTGAAAGAAGCTTTCTGAGAAACTTCTTTCTGATCTGTGAGTTCATCTCAAAGACTTATAACTTAGACTTCAGGAAGCCGTTTGTGAACACTCTTTTCATGGAATCAGGAAAGTGATATTTGGGAGCCCATAGGGGCGCATGGTGAAAAAGGAAATATCCTCACATAATAACTAGAGAGAAGCTTGCTGAGAGATAGCTTCCTGATGTGTGACTTCATCTCTCAGAGATACACCCTTCCCTTCCCGGAACAGTTTCCTAAAACTGTTGTCGTGGATTCTGCAAAGGAATATTTGGGAGCTCATTGAGGGCTATGGTGAAAAAGGAAATATCCTCACATAATAACTAAAGAGAAGCTTTCTGAGAAACGACATTGCCATGTGTGAATGCAACACATAGAGTTACATGTTTCGCTTCAGTGATCAGTTTGTTAACACGGTTTTCTGGAAATCGGGAATAGATACTTCATAGCGCAATGAACCTTTCGGTGACAAAGGAAATATCCACAGATGAAAACTAGAAAGAAGCTTTTTTAGAAACTGCTTGGTGATGTCTGAAATTATCTCACAGAGTTACACTTATGTCTCGTGGAGCAGTCCATTTACACTGTCTTTGAGGAACCTGAGAATGGCTTCCTGGGATCGCATTGAGGCCTATGCTGATAAAGGAAATTTCATCGTTCAAAACGTGAAAGAGGCTTTCTGAGAAACTTCTTTCTGATCTGTGAGTTCATCTCAATGACTTATAACTTAGACTTCAGGAAGCAGTTTGCTAACACTCTTTTCGTGGAATCTGGAAAGTGATATTTGGGAGCCCATAGGGGCACACGGTGAAACAGGAAATATCCTCACATAATAACTAGAGAGAAGCTTTCTGAGAGATTGCCTAATGACGTGTGAGTTCATCACACAGAGTTCCACCCTTCCCTTCTTGGAACCGATTCCTAACACTGTTGTCGTGGATTCTGCAAAGGAATATTTGCCTAGCTCATTAAGGTCTATGGTGAAAAAGGAAATATCCTCACATAATAACTAAAGAGAAGCTTTCTAAGAAATTGCATTTCCATGAGTGAATGCAACTTACAGAGTTACACGTTCCTCTTCAGTGATCAGTTTACGAACTAAGTTTTCTGGAAATCTGCAATGGGACACCTCTTAGCGCAATGAATTTTACGGTGACAATGAAATATCCTCAGATGAAAACTAGAAAGAAGCTTTCCTAGAAACTACTTGGTGATGTGTCAATTCATCTCAGAGAGTTACACTTATGTTTCTTGGAGCAGTCCATTAACAATTTCTTTGAGGAAACTGAGAAGGGCTTCCTTGGACCGCACTTGAGGCCTAGGCTGATAAAGGAATTTTCACCCATTCAAAACGTGAAGGAAGCTTTCTGAGAAACTTCCTTCTGATCTGTGAGTTCATCTCACAGACTTATAACTTAGACTTCAGGAAGCAGTTTGCTAACACTCTTTTCGTGGAATCTGGAAAGTGATATTTGGGAGCCCATAGGGTCCCATGGTGAAAAAAGAATTATCCTCATATAATAACTAGAGAGAAGCTTTCTGAGAGATTGCTTTCTGATGTGTGAGTTCATCACACAGAGTTCCACCCTTCCCTTATTGGATCACATTGCTAACACTGTTGTCGTGGATTCTGCAGAGGTATATTTGGGAGCTCATTGAGGGCTATGGTGAAAAAGGAAATATCCTCACATAATTACTAAAGGGAAGCTTTCGGAGACTCTGCATTGCCATGAGTGAATGCAACTCACAGAGTTACACGTTACTCTTCAATGATCAGTTTGTTAACACAGTTTTCTGGAAATCTGCAATTAGATACATCATAGCGCCATGAACCTTACGGTGACAAAGGAATTATCCTGAGATGAAAACTAGAAAGAAGCTTTCTTAGAAACTTCTTGGTGATGTGTGAATTCATCTCACAGAGTTACACTAATGTTTCGTGGAGCAGTCCATTAACACCTGTCTTTGAGGAACCTGAGAAGGGTTTCCTTGGATCGCATTGAGGCCTACGCTGATAATGTTAATTTCATCACTTCAAAACGTGAAAGACGCTTTCTGAAAAACTTCTCTCTGATCTGTGAGTTCATCTCACAGACTTATAATGTAGACTTCAGGAAGCAGTTTGCGAACACTCTTTTCGTGGGCTCTGGAAAGTGATATTTGGGAGCCTACATTAGCCCGTGGTGAAAAAGAAATATCCTCACATAATAACTAGAGAGAAGCTTTCTGAGAGATTGCTTTCTTATGTGTGACTTCATCAAACCGAGTTCCACCCTTCACTTCTTGGAACAGTTTGCTAAGACTGTTGTCGTGGATGCTGCAAATGAATATTTGGGAACTCATTGAGGGCTATGGTGAAAAAGGAAATATCCTCACATAATAACTAAAGAGAAGCTTTATGAGAAACTGCATTGCCATGAGTGAATGCAACTCACAGAGTTACACGTTTCTCTTCAGTGATCGTCTGCTAACTAAGTTTTCTGGAAATCTGCAATGGGATAACTTATCGCAATGAAGCTTACAATGACAAAGCAAATATCCTCATATGAAAATTAGAAATGAAGCTTTCTTGGAAACTTCTTGGTGATCTCTGAATTCATCTGACAAAGTTACACTTATGTTTCTTGGAGCAGTCCATTAACACTGTCTTTAAGGAACCTGAGAAGGCCTCTTTGGATCGCATTGAGGCCTATGCTGATAAAGGAAATTTCATCCGTTGAAAACGTGAAAGAAATTTTCTGAGAAACTTCTTTCTGCTCTGTGAGTTCATCTCACAGGCTTATAACTTAGACTTCAGGAAGTAGTTTGCTAACAGTCTTTTCGTGTAATCTGGAAAGTGATATTTGGGAACCCATAGGGGCCCATGGTGAAAAAGGAAATATCCTCACATAATAACTAGAGAGAAGGTTTCTGAGGGATTGCTTACTGATGGTTGACTTCATCACACAGAGTTCCACCCTTCACTTCTTGGAATAGTTTGCTAACACTGTTGTCGTGGATGCTGCAAAGGTATATTTAGGAGCTCATTGAGGGCTATGGTGAAAAAGGAAATATCCTCACATAATAAATAAGGAGAAGCTTTATGAGAAACTGCATTGCCATGTGTGAATCCAACTCACAGAGTTACACGATTCTCTTCAGTGATCGTCTGCTAACTAAGTTTTCTGGAAATCTGCAATGGGATAACTTATCGCAATGAAGCTTACAATGACAAAGCAAATATCCTCATATGAAAATTAGAAAGAAGCTTTCTTGGAAACTTCTTGGTGATCTCTGAATTCTTCTGACAAAGTTACACTTATGTTTCTTGGAGCAGTCCATTAACACTGTCTTTAAGGATCCTGAGAAGGCCTCTTTGGATCGCATTGAGGCCTATGCTGATAAAGGAAATTTCATCCGTTGAAAACGTGAAAGAAATTTTCTGAGAAACTTCTTTCTGCTCTTTGAGTTCATCTCACAGGCTTATAACTTAGACTTCAGGAAGTAGTTTGCTAACAGTCTTTTCGTGGAATCTGGAAAGTGATATATGGGAGCCCATAGGGGCCCATGGTGAAAAAGGAAATATCCTCACATAATAACTAGAGAGAAGGTTTCTGAGGGATTGCTTACTGATGGTTGACTTCATCACACAGAGTTCCACCCTTTCCTTCTTGGAACAGTTTGCTAACATTGTTCTCGTGGATTCTGCAGAGGTATATTTAGGAGCTCATTGAGGGCTATGGTGAAAAAGGAAATATCCTCACATAATAAATAAGGAGAAGCTTTCCGGAGAACTGCATTTCCATGTGTGAATGCAACTCACAGAGTTACACGTTTCTCTTCAGTTATCAGTTTGCTAACACAGTTTTCAGGAAATCTGTATTAGATACTTCATAGGGCAATGAACCTTACGGTGACAAAGGAAATATCCACAGATGAAAACTAGAAAGAAGCTTACTTAGAAACTTCTTGGTGATGTCTCAATTCATCTCACAGAGTTACACTTATGTTTCGTGGAGCAGTCAATTAACACTGTCTTTGAGGAACCTGAGAAGGGCTTCCTTGGATCGCATTGGGGCCAACTCTGATAAAGGAAATTTCATCCGTTGAAAACGTGAAAGAAGGTTTCTGAGAAACTTCTTTCTGATCTGTGATTTCATCTCACAGACTTACAACTTAGACTTCAGGAAGCAGTTTGCGAACACTCTTTTCGTGGATTCTGGAAAGTGACATTTGGAAGCCCATAGGGGCCCACGATGAAAAAGGAATTAATCTCACATAATAACTAGAGAGAAGCTTTCTGAGAGATTGCTTTCTGATGTGTGACTTCATCACACAGAGTTCCACCCTTCCCTTCTTGAAACAGTTTGCTAACTCTGTTGTCGTGGATTCTGCAAAGTTATATTTGGGTGGTCATTGAGGGCTCTGGTGAATAAGGAAATATCCTCAAATCAAAACTGGAGAGAAGCCTTCTGAGAAACTGCATTGCCATGAGTGAATGCAACTCACAGAGTTACACATTTCTCTTCAGTGATCAGTTAGCTAACTACGTTTTCTGGAAATCTGCAATGGAATACCTCCAATCGCAATGAAGCTTACGGTGACAAATGCAATATCCTTAGATGAAAACTAGAAAGAAGCTTTCTTAGACACTTCTTCTTGATGTGTGAATTCATCTCACAAAGTTACACTTATGTTTCGTTGAGTAGTCTATTAACACTGTCTTTCAGGAACCTGAGAAGGGCTTCTTTGGAGAGCATTGAGGTCTACGCTGATAAAGGAGATTTCATCAGTTCAAAATGTAAAAGAAGCGTTCTGAACAACTTCTTTCTGATCTGTGAGTTCATCTCACAGACTGATAACTTAGACGTCAGCAAGCAGTTTGAGAACACTCTTTTCCTGGATTCTGGAAAGTGTTATTTGGGAGGCCATAGGGGCCCATGGTAAAAAAGGAAATATCACATATAATAACTGGAGAGAAGCATTCTGAGAGATTGCTTTCTGATGTGTGACTTCATCACACAGAGTTCCACCTTCCCTTCTTGGAACAGTTTGCTCACACTGTTGTCGTGGATTCTGCAAAGTAATATTTGGGAGCTCATTGAGGGCTATGGAGAAAAAGGAAATATCCTCATATAATAACTAAAGAGAAGCTATCTGAGATACTGCGTTGCCATATGTGAATGCAACTCACAGAGTTACACGTTTCTCTTCAGTGATCAGTTTGCTCACTAAGTTTTCTGGAAATCTGCAATGGGATACCTCTTCGTGCAATGAAGCTTACGGAGACAAAGGAAATATTGTCAGATGAAAACTAGAAAGAAGCTTTCTTAGAAACTTCTTGGTGAGGTGTGAATTCATCTTACAGAGTTAAACTTTTATTTTGTGGAACAGTGCATTAACACTGTCTTTGAGGAACGTGAGAAGGGCTTCCTTCTATCGCATTGAGGCTTACGCTGATAAAGGAAATTTCATCCGTTCAAAACGTGAAAGAAACTTTCTGAGAAACTTCTTTGTGATCTGTGAGTTCATCTCCCAGAATTATAACTTAGACTTCCGGAAGCAGTTTGCGAGCACTCTTTGGTGGATTCTGGAAAGTGATATTTGGGAGCCCTTAGGGGCAAATGGTGAAACAGGAAATAATCTCACATAATAAGTAGAGAGAAGCCTTCTGAGAGATTGCTTTCTGATGTGTGACTTCATCACACAGAGTTCCACAATTCCATTCTTGAAACAGTTTGCTAACACTGTTGTCGTGGATTCTGCAAAGTTATTTTTGGGAGCTCATTGAGGGCTATGGTGAAACAGAAAATATCCTCATGTAATAACAAAAGAGAAGCTTTCCGAGAAACTGCGTTGACATGTGTGAATGCAACTCACAGAATTACACGTTTCTCTTCAGTGATAAGTTTGTTAACAGAGTTTTCTCGAAATCTGCAATTAGATACTTCATAGCGCAATGAACCTTACGGTGACAAAGGAAATATCCACAGATATAAACTAGATAGAAGCTTTCTTAGAAACATCTTGGTGATGAGTGAATTCGTTTCACAGAGATGCATTTATGTTTCGTGGAGCAGTCCATTAACACTGTCTTTCAGGAACCTGAGAAGGGCTTCCTTTGATCTCATGGAGGCCTACGCTGATGAAGGAAATTTTAACCGTTCAAAACGTGAAAGAAGCTTTCTCAGAAACTACTTTCTGCTCTGTGAGTTCATCTCACAGGCTTATAACCTAGACTTCAGGAAGCAGTTTGCTAACACTCTTGTCGTGGAATCTGGAAAGTGATATTTGGGAGCCCATAGGGGCCCATGGTGAAAAAGGAAATATCCTCAAATAATAACTAGAGAGAAGGTTTCTGAGACATTGCTTTCTGATGTGTGACTTTATCACACAGTTCCACACTTCCCATCTTGGAACAGTTTGCTAACACTGTTGTCGTGGATTCTGCAGAGTAATATTTGGGAGCTCATTGAGGGCTATGGTGAAAAAGGAAATATCCTCACATAATAACTGAAGAGAAGCTTTCTGAGAAACTGCGTTGCCATGTGTGAATGCAACTCACAGAGTTACACGTTTCTCTTCAGTGATCAGTTTGTAAACACAGTTTTCTGGAAATCTGCAATTAGATACTTCATAGCACAATGAACCTTACGGCGACAAAGGAAATATCCACAGATTAAAACTAGAAAGAAGCTTTCCTAGAAACTTCTTGGTGATGTGAGAATTCATCTTCCAGAGTTACACTTATGTTTCGTGGAGCAGTCCATTAACACTGTCTTTGAGGAACCTGAGAAGGGCGACATTCTATCGCATTGAGGCCTACACTGATGAAGGAAATTTCATCCGTTCAAAACGTGAAAGAAACTTTCTGAGAAACTCCTTCCTGATCTGTGAGTTCATCTCACAGACTTATAACTCAGACTTCAGGAAGCAGTTTGTGAGCACTCTCTTCCTGGATTCTGGAAAGTGATATTTGGGAGCCCTTAAGGCCCATGGTGAAACAGGAAATAATCTCACATAATAACTAGAGAGAAGCTTTCTGAGAGATTGCTTTCTGATGTGTGACTTCATCACACAGAGTTCCACCCTTCCCTTCTTGGAAGAGTTTGCTAACACTGTTGTGGTGGATTCTGCAAGGGAATATTTGGGACCTCATTGAGGGCTATGGTTAAAAAGGAAATATCCTCACATAATAACTAGAGAGATCTTTCTGAGAGATTGCATTCTGATGTGTGCATTCATCACACAGAGTTCCACCCTTCCCTTCTTGGAAAATATTGCTAACACTGTTGTCGTGGATTCTGCAAAGTTATATATGGGAGCTCATTGAGGGCTATCGTGAAAAAGGAAATATCCTCAGACCAAAACTGGACAGAAGCCTTCTGAGAAACTGCATTGCCATGAGTGAATGCAACTCACAGAGTTGCACATTTCTCTTCAGTGATCAGTTTGCTAACTAAGTTTTCTGGAAATATGCAATGGGATACCTCTTAGCGCAATGAAGCTTATGTTGACAATAGTAATATCCTCAGATGAAAACAAGAAAGAAGCTTTCTTAGAACTTCTTGTTGATGTGTGAATTCATTTCACAAATTTACACTTATGTTTCGTGGAGCAGTCCAATAATACTGTCTTTGAGGAACCTGAGAAGGGCTTCTCTGGATAGCATTGAGGCCTACGCTGATGAAGGAAATTTCATCCGTTCAAAACGTGAAAGAAGCTTTCTGAGAAACTACTTTCTGAACTCTGAGTTCATCTCACAGACTTATAACTCACATTTCAGGAAGCAGTTTGCTAGCACTCTTTTCGTGGAATCTGGAAAGTGATATTTGGGAGCACATAGGGGCCCAAGGTGAAAAAGGAAATATCCTCACATAATAACTAGAGAGAAGCATTCTGAGATATTGCTTTCTGATGTGTGACTTCATCACACAGAGTTCCACCCTTCCCTTCTTGGAACAGTTTGCTAAAACTGTTGTCGTGGATTCTGCAAAGGAGTATTTGGGAACTCATTGAGGGCTATGCTGAAAAACAAATATCCTCAGATCAAAATTGGAAAGAAGCCTTCTGAGAAACTGCATGGCCATGAGTGAAAGCAACTCACAGAGTTACACGTTTCTCTTCAGTGATCAGTTTGCTAACTAAGTTTTCTGGAAATCTGCAATGGGATACCTCTTAGCGCACTGAAGCTTACGGTGACAAAGGAAATATCCTCACATGAAAACTAGAAAGAAGCTTTCTTAGAAATATCTTGGTGATGTTTGAATTCATCTCACCGAGTTACACTTATGTTTCGTGGAGCAGTCCATTTACACTGTCTTTGAGGAATCCTGAGAAGGGCTTCTGGGATCTCATTGAGGACTAGCCTGATAATCGATATTTCATCAGTTTAAAACGTGCAAGAAGCTTTGTGTGAAACTTCTTTCTGAACTGTGAGTTCATCTCACAGGCTTATAACTTAGACTTCAGGAAGCAGTTTGCGAACACTCTTTTCGTGGATTCTGGAAAGTTATATTTGGGAGCCGATAGGGGCCCATTGTGAAACAGGAAATAATTTCACATAATAACTGCAGAGAAGCTTTTTGAGAAATTGCTTTCTGATGTGTGACTTCATCACGCAGAGTTCCACCGTTCCCTTCTTGGAACAGTTTGCTAAAACTGTTGTGTATTCTGCAAAGTTATATTTGGGAGCTCATTGAGGGCTTTGGTGAAAAAGGAAATATCCTCATATAATAACTAAAGAGAAGCTTTCTGAGAAACTTCGTTGACATGTGTGAATGCAAGGCACAGAGTTACCCTTTTTTCTTCAGTGATTAGTTTGTTAACACAGTTTTCTGGAAATCTGCAATTAGATACTTCATTGCGCAATGAAACTTACGGTGACAATGGAAATATCCACAGATGAAAACTAGAAAGAAGCATTCTTAGAAACTTCTTGGTGATGTGTGAATTCATCTTCCAGTGTTCCACTTATGTTTCGTGCAGCAGTCCATTAACACTGTCTTTGAGGAAACTGAGAGGGGCTTGTTTGGATTGCACTGAGGACAACGCTGATAAAGGAAATTTCATCCATTGAAAAGGTAAAAGAAGCTATCTGAGAAACTTCTTTCTGATCTGTGAGTTCATCTCACAGACTTATGACTTAGACTTCAGGAAGCAGTTTGCGAACACTCCTTTCGTGGAATCTGGAAAGTGATATTTGGGAACCCATAGGGGCCCATGGTGAAAAAGGAAATATCCTCAAATAATAACTGGAGAGAAGATTTCTGAGAGATTGCTTTCTGATGTGTGACTTCATCACACACAGTTCCACACTTCCCTTCTTGGGACAGTTTGCTAACACTGTTGTCGTGGATTGTGCAGAAGTATATTTGGGAGCTCATTGAGGGCTACGGTGAAAAAGGAAATATACTCACATGGTAGCTAAAGAAACCTTTCTGAGAAACTGCGTTGCCATGTGTGAATGCAACTCACAGAGTTAGGTTTCTCTTCAGTGATCAGTTTGTTAACACAGTTTTCTGAAAATCTGCAATTAGATACTTCATAGTGCAATGAACCTTACGGTGACAAAGAAAATATCTACCGATGAAAACAAGAAAGAAGCTTTCTTAGAAACTTCTTGCTGATGTGTGAATTCATCCCACAGAGTTCCACCCTTCCCTTCTTGGAACGGTTTCCTAACACTGTTGTCGTGGATTCTGCAGAGGTATATTTGGTAGCTCATTGAGGGCTATGGTGAAAAAGGAAATATCCTCAGATCTAATCTGGAAAGAAGCCTTCTGAGAAACTGGATTGCCATGAGTGAATGAAACTCACAGAGTTACACGTTTCTCTTCAGTGATCAGTTTGCTAACTAAGTTTTCTGGAAATCTGCAATGGGATACCTCTTATCGCAATGAAGCTTACAGTATCAAAGGAAATATCCTCAGATGAAAACTGGAAAGAATCTTTCTTAGAAACTTCTTGTTGATGTGTGAATTCATCTCACAAAGTTACACTTATATTTCGGGGAGCAGTCCATTAAAACTGTCTTTGAGGAACCTGAGAAGGGCTTCTTTGGATAGCATTGAGGCATACGCTGATAAAGGAAATTTCATCCGTTTAAAACGTGAAAGAAGCTTTCTGAGAAACTTCTTTCTGATATGTGAGTTCATCTCACAGACTTAGAACTTAGACTTCGGGAAGCAGTTTGCGAACTCTCTTTTCGTGGATTCTGGAAAGTGATATTTGGGAGCCCTTTGGGGCCCATGGTGAAAACGGAAATAATCTCACATAATAACTAGAGAGAAGCTTTCTGAGAGATTGCTTTCTAATGTGTGACTTCATCACACACAGTTCCACACTTCCCTTCTTGGGACAGTTTGCTAACACTGTTGTTGTGGATTGTTCAGAAGTATATGTGGGAGCCCATTGAGGGCTACGGTGAAAAGGGAAATATACTCACATGGTAGCTAAAGAAATCTTTCTGAGAAACTGCGTTGCCATGTGAGAATGCAACTCACAGAGTTAGGTTTCTCTTCAGTGATCAGTTTGTTAACACAGTTTTCTGAAAATCTGCAATTAGATACTTCATAGTGCAATGAACCTTACGGTGACAAAGAAAATATCCACCGATGAAAACAAGAAAGAAGCTTTCTTAGAAACTTCTTGGTGATGTGTGAATTCATCCGACAGAATTCCACCCTTCCCTTCTTGGAACAGTTTGCTTACACTGTGTCGTGGATTCTGAAAACTTATAATTGGTAGCTCATTGAGGGCTATGGTGAAAAAGGAAATATCATCAGATCAAAACTGGAAAGAAGCCTCCTGAGAAACTGCATTGCCATGTGTGAATGCAACTCACAGAGTTACACGTTTCTCTTCAGTGATCAGTTTGTTAACACAGTTTTCTGGAAATCTGCAATTCGATACTTCATAGCGAAAAGAACCTCATCATGACAAAGGAAATATCCACAGATGAGAACTAGAAAGAAGCATTCTTAGAAACTTCTTCGCGATGTGTGAATTCATCTTCCAGAGTTACACTTATGTTTCGTGGAGCAGTCCATTAACACTGTCTTTGAGGAATCCGAGAAGGGCTTCCTTGGATCGCATTGAGGCCTACGCTGATATAGGAAATTTCATCCGTTTGAAACGTGAAAGAAGCTTTCTGAGAAACTTCTTTCTGATCTGTGAGTTCATCTCACAGACTTCTAACTTAGACTTCAGGAAGCAGTTTGCTAAAAATGTTTTCGTGAAATCTGGAAAGTGATATTTGGGAGCCCATGGGGCCCATGGTGAAAAAGGAAATATCCTCACATAATCACTAGAAAGAAGCTTTTCTGAGAGATTGCTTCCTGATGTGTGACTTCATCACGTAGAGTTCCACCCTCCCTTCTAGGAACAGTTTCCTATCACTGTTGTCGTGGATTCTGCCGAGGTATATTTGTGAGCTCTTTGAGGGCTATGGTGAAAAAGGAAATATCCTCAGATCAAAACTGGGAAGAAGGCTTCTGAAAAACTGCATTGCCATGGGTGAATGCAACTCATAGAGTTACACGTTTCTCTTCAGTGATCAGTTTGCTAACTAAGTTTTCTGGAAATCTGCCATGGGATACCTCTTATCGCAATGAAGCTTACGGTGACAAAGAAATATCCACAGATGAAAACTAGAAAGAAGCTTTTTTAGAAACTTCTTGGTAATGTGTGAATTCATCTCACAGAGTTACACTTATGGTTCGTGGAGCAGTCCATTAACACTGTCTTTGAGGAACCTGAGAAGGGCTTCCTTGGATCGCAATGAGGCCTACGCTGATATAGGAAATTTCATCCGTTCGAAACGTGAAAGAAGCTTTCTGAGAAACTTCTTTCTGATCTGTGAGTTCATCTCACAGACTTCTAACTTAGACTTCAGGAAGCAGTTTGCTAAAAATGTTTTCGTGAAATCTGGAAAGTGATATTTGGGAGCCCATGGGGCCCATGGTGAAAAAGGAAATATCCTCACATAATCACTAGAAGAAGCTTTTCTGAGAGATTGCTTCCTGATGTGTGACTTCATCACGTAGAGTTCCACCCTCCCTTCTAGGAACAGTTTCCTATCACTGTTGTCGTGGATTCTGCCGAGGTATATTTGTGAGCTCTTTGAGGGCTATGGTGAAAAAGGAAATATCCTCAGATCAAAACTGGGAAGAAGGCTTCTGAAAAACTGCATTGCCATGGGTGAATGCAACTCATAGAGTTACACGTTTCTCTTCAGTGATCAGTTTGCTAACTAAGTTTTCTGGAAATCTGCCATGGGATACCTCTTATCGCAATGAAGCTTACGGTGACAAAGGAATATCCACAGATGAAAACTAGAAAGAAGCTTTTTTAGAAACTTCTTGGTAATGTGTGAATTCATCTCACAGAGTTACACTTATGGTTCGTGGAGCAGTCCATTAACACTGTCTTTGAGGAACCTGAGAAGGGCTTCCTTGGATCGCATTGAGGCCTACGCTGATGAAAGAAATTTCATCCGTTCAAAAGGTGAAAGAAGCTATCTGAGAAACTTCTTTCTGATCTGTGAGTTCATCTCACAAACTTGTAACAGAGACTTTAAGAACCAGTTTGCCAACACTCTTTTCGTGGATTCTGGAAAGTGATATTTGGGTTCCCATCATGGCCCATCATGAAAAAGGAAATAATGTCATATCATAACTAGAGAGAAGCTTTCTGAGAGATTGTTTTCTGATGTGTGAATTCATCACCCAGATTTCCACCCTTCCCTTCTTGGAACACTTTGCTAACATTGTTTTCGTGGATGCTACAGAGGTATATTTGGGAGCTCATTGAGGGCTATGGTGAAAAAGGAAATATCCTCACATAATAACTAAAGAGAAGCTTTCTGAGATACTGCATTGCCATGTGTGAATGCAACTCACAGAGTTACACGTTTCTCTTCAGTGATCAGTTTGCTAACATAGTTTTCTGGAAATCTGCCTCGGGATATTTCTTATCGCAATGAAGCTTACCGTGTCAAAGGAAACATCCTCAGATGAAAACTAGAAAGAAGCTTTCGTAGAAAATTCTTGGTGAAGTTTGAATTCATCTCACAGAGTTACACTTATTTTTCGTGGAGCAGTCCATTAACACTGTCTTTGAGGAACCTGAGAAGGGCGTCCTTGGATCGCATTGAGGCCTACGCTGATAAAGGAAATTTCATCTGTTCAAAACGTGAAAGAAGCTTTCTGAGAAACTTCTTTCTGATCTGTGAGTTAATCTCACAGACTTGTAACCTAGACTTCAGTATGCAGTGTGCTAACACTATTTCGTGGAATCTGCAAAGTGATATATGGGAGCCCATAGGGGCCCATGGTGAAAAAGGAAATAAAGTCACATAATAAATAGAGAGAAGCTTTCTGAGAGATTGCTTTCTGATGTGTGATTGCATCAAACAGACTTCCACCCTTCCCTTCTTGAAACAGTTTGCTAACACTGTTGTCGTGGATTCTGCAGAGGTGTATTTGGGAGCTCATTGTGGGCTACGGTGAAAAAAGTAATATCCTCAGATCAAAACTGGAAAGAAGTCTTCTGAGAAACCGCATTGCCATGAGTGAAAGCATCTCACAGAGTTACACATTTCTCTTCAGTGATTAGATTGCTAACTACGTTTTCTGGAAATCTGCAATGGGATACCTCTTAGCTAAATGAAGCTTTCGGTGACAAAGGAAATATCCTCAGATGAAAACGAGAAAGAAGCCTTCTTAGAAATTTCTTGATGATGTGTGAATTCATCTCACAGAGTTACACTTATGTTTCGTGGAGCAGTCCATTAACACTGTCTTTGAGGAACCTGAGAAGGGCTTCCTTGGATCGGAATGAGGCCAAGGCTGATAATGGAAATTTCATAGCTGCATAACGTGAAAGAAACTTTCTGAGAAACTTCTTTCTGATCTGTATGTTCATCTCACAGAATTATAACTTAGACTTCAGGAAGCAGTTTGCGAGCACTGTTTTCGTGGATTCTGGAAAGTGATATTTGGGAGCCCTTAGGGGCCCATGGTGAAAAGGGAATATCCTTACATAATAACTAGAGAGAAGCTTTCTGAGAGATTGCTTTCTGATGTGTGACTTCATCACACGGAGTTCCACCCTTCCCTTCGTGGAAGAGATTGCTAACACTGTTGTCGTGCATTCTGCAAAGTTATATTTCGGAGCTCCTTGAGGGCTATGGTGAAAAGGGAAATATCCTCACATAATAACTACAGAGAAGCTTTCTGAGAGATTGCTTTCTGATGTGTGACTTCAACACACAGAGTTCCAACCTTCCCTTCTTGGAACAGTTTGCTAACACTGTTGTCCTGGATTCTGCAAGTTATATTTGGGAGCTCATTGAGGGCTATGGTGAAAAAGGAAATATCCTCTGATCAAAACTGGAAAAAAGCCTTCTGAGAAACTGCATTGCCATGAGTGAATGCAACTCACAAAGTTACAAGTTTCTCTTCAGTGATCAGTTTGCTAACCTACTTTTCTGCATATCTGCCTCGGGATATTTCTTAGCACAATGAAGCTTACGGTGTCAAAGGAAATATCCTCAGATGAAAACTAGAAAGAAGCTTTCCTAGAAACTTCTTGGTGATGTGTGAGTTCATCTCACAGAATTACACCTATGTTTCGTGGAGCAGTCCATTAACACTGTCTTTGAGGAAGCTGAGAAGGGCTACTTTAGATCGCATTGAGGTCTACGCCGCTAAAGGGAATTTCATCCGTTTAGAACGAGAAAGAACCTTTCTGAGAAACTTCTTTCTGATCTGTGAGTTCATCTCACAGACTTATAACTTTGACTTCAGGAAGCAGTTTGCGAGCACTCTTTTCGTGGATTCTGGAAAGTGATATTTGGGAGCCCATAGGGGTCCATGGTGAAAAAGGAAATAATCTCACAGAATAACTAGAGAGAAACTTTCTGAGAGATTGCTTTCTGATGTGTGACTTCATCACACAGAGTTCCACCCTTCCCTTCTTGTAACAGTTTGCTAACACTCTTGTCGTGGATTCTGCAAAGTTATATTTGGCAGCTCATTGAGGGCTATGGTGAAAAAGGAAATATCCTAAGATCACAACTGGAGAGAAGCCTTCTGACAAACTGCCTTGCCAGGAGTGAATGCAACCCACAGAGTTACACGTTTCTCTTCAGTGATCAGTTTTCTAACTAAGTTTTCTGGAAATCTGCAAAGGGATACCTCTTAGCGCAATGAAGCTTACGGTGATAAACGAAATATCCTCAGATGAAAACTAGAAAGAAGCTTTCTTAGACATCTTGGTGATGTGTGAATTCATCTCACAGTGTTACACTTCTGTTTCGTGGAGCAGTTCATTAACACTGTCCTTGAGGAACCTGAGAAAGACTTCCTTGGATAGCATTGGGGCCTAGGCTGATAAAGGAAATTTCATCCGTTCAATACGTGAAAGATACTTTCTGAGAAACTTCTTACTGATCTGTGAGTTCATCTCACAGACTTATAACTTAGACTTCAGGAAGCAGTTTGCTAACAATCTTTTCGTGGAATCTGGGAAGTGACCTATGGGAGCCCATAGGGTCCCATGGTGAAAAAGGAAATATCCTCACCTAATAACTAGAGAGAGGCTTTCTGAGAGACTGCTTTCTGATGGGTGACTTCATCACACAGAGTTCCACCCTTCCCTTCTTGAAACAATTTGGTAACACGGTTGTCGTGGATTCTGCAAAGGAATATTTGGGAGCTCATTGAGGGCTACGGTGAAAAAGAAAATATCCTCACATAATAACTAAGGAGAAGCGTTCTGAGAAACTGCATTGCCATGTGTGAATGCAACTCACCGAGTTACAGGTTTCTCTTCAGTGATCAGTTTGTTAACACAGTTTTCTGGAATTGTGCAATTAGATACTTCATAGCGCAATGAACCTTACGGTGACAAAGGAAATATCCACAGATGAAAACTAGAAAGAAGCCTTTCTTGGAAACTTCTTGGTGATGTGTGAATTCATCTTCCAGAGTTACACTTATGTTTCGTGGAGCAGTGCATTAACACTCTCTTTGAGGAACCTGAGAAGGGCTTCCTCGGATCGCATTGAGGCCTACACTGATAAAGGAAATTTCATCCGTTCAAAACGTGAAACAAGCTTTCTGAGAAACTTCTTTCTGATCTGTGATTTCATCTCAGAGACTTATAACTTTGAATTCAGGAAGCAGTTTGCGAACACTCTTTTCGTGTAATCTGGAAAGTGATATTTGGGAGCCCGTAGGGGCCAATGGTGAACACGGAAATATCTTCACTCAATAACTAGAGAGAAGCTTTCTGAGAGATTGCTTTCTGATGTGTGACTTCATCACACAGAGTTCCACACTTCCCTTCTTGGAACACTTTGCTAACAGTGTTGTCGGGGATTCTGCAGACGTATATTTGGGAGCTCATTGAGGGCTATGGTGAAAAAGGAAACATACTCACATAGGAACTAAAGAGAAGCGTTCTGAGAAACTGCGTAGCCATGCGTGAATGCAACTCACAGAGTTACACGTTTCTCTTCAGTGATCAGTTTGTTAACACAGTTTTCTGGAAATCTGCAATTAGATAATTCATACCCCAGTGAAACTTACAGTGACAAAGGAAATATCCTAACATGAAAACTACAAAGTAGCTTTCTTAGAAAATTCTTGGTGATGTGTGAATTCATCTCAGAGAGTTACACTTATGTTTCATGGAGCAGTCCATTAACACTGTCTTTCAGGAACCTGAGAAGGGCTTCTTGGATGGCATTGAGGCCTACGCTGATGAAGGAAATTTCAACCGTTCAAAACGTGAAAGAAGTTTTCTGAGAAACTTCCTTCTGATCTGTGATTTCATCTCACAGACTTATAACTTAGACTTCAGGAAGCACTTTCCTAAAACTCTTTCGGTGGATTATGGAAAGTGATATTTGAGAGCCCATAGGGGCCCATGGTCAAAAAGGAAATATCCTCACATAATAACTGGAAAGAAGCTTTCTGAGAGATTGCTTTCTGATGGGTGACTTCATCACACAGAGTTCTACCCTTCCCTTCTTGTAACAGTTTGCTAACACTGTTGTCGTGAATTCTGCAAAGTTATATTGGGAGCTCTTTGAGCGATATGGTGAAAAAGGAAATATACTCACAAAATAACTAAAGAGAAGCTTTCTGAGAAACTTCGTTGCCATCTATGAATGCAACTCACAGAGTTACCCGTTTCTCTTCAGGGATCAGTTTGTGAACACAGATTTCTGAAAATCTGCAATTAGATACTTCATCGCGCAATGAACCTTGCGGTGACAAAGGAAATATCCACAGATGAAAACTAGATAGAAGCTTTCTTAGAAACTTCTTGGTCATGTGTGAATTCATTTTGCAGAGTTACACTTATGTTTCGTGGAGCAGCCCATTAACACTGTCTTTGAGAAACCTGAGTAGGGCTTCCTTGGATCGCATTGAGGCCTACGCTGATAAAGGAAATTTCAACCGTTCAAAACGTGAAAGAAGTTTTCTGAGAAACTTCCTTCTGATCTGTGAGTTCATCTCACAGACTTATAACTTAGACATCAGGAATCATTTCGCTAACACTCTTTTCGTGGAATCTGGAATATGATATTTGGGAGCCAATAGGGGCCCATGGTGAAAAAGGAAATATCCTCAAATAATAACTAGAGAGAAGGTTTCTGAGACATTGCTTTCTGTTGTGTGACTTTATCACACACAGTTCCACCCTTCCCTTCTTGGAACAGTTTGCTAACACTGTTGTCGTGGATTCTGCAGAAGTATATTTGGGAGCACATTGAGGGCTACGGTGAAAAAGGTAATATACTCACATAGTAAGTAAAGAGAAGCTTTCTGAGAAACTGACGTTGCCATGTGTGAATGCAACTCACAGAGTTACAGGTTTCTCTTCAGTGATCAGTTTGCTAACGACGTTTTCTGGAAATCTGCAATTAGATACTTCTCAGCGCAATGAACCTTACAGTGACAAAGGAAGTATCCACAGATGAAAACTAGAAAGAAGCTTTCTTAGAAAATTCTTGGTCATGTGTGAATTCATTTTCCAGAGTTACACTTATGTTTCGTGGAGCAGCCCAAGTAACATTGTCTTTGAGGAACCTGAAAAGGGCTTCCATGGATCGCATTGAGGCCTACTCTGATAACAGAAATTTCATCTGTTCAAAACGTGAAAGAAGCTTTCTAAGAAACTTCTTTCTGATCTGTGATTTCATCTCACAGACTTATATCTTAGACTTCAGGAAGCACTTTCCTAAAACTCTTTTGGTGGATTCTGGAAAGAGATATTTGGGAGCCCATAGGGACCCATGGTCAAAAAGGAAATATCCTCACATAATAACTGGAGAGAAGCTTTCTGAGAGATTGCTTTCTGATGTGTGACTTCATCACACAGAGTTCCACCCTTCCCTTCTTGTAACAGTTTGCTAACACTGTTGTCGTGGATTCTGCAGAAGTATATTTGGGAGCTCATATAGGGCTACGGTGAAAAAGGTAATATACTCACATAGTAACTAAAGAGAAGCTTTCTGAGAAACGACGTTGCCATGTGTGAATGCAACTCACAGAGTTACAGGATTCTCTTCAGTGATCAGTTTGTTAACACAGTTTTCTGGAAATCTGCAATTAGATACTTCACAGCGCAATGAACCTTACAGTGACAAAGGAAGTATTCAGAGATGAAAACTAGAAAGAAGCTTTCTTAGAAAATTCTTGGTCATGTGTGAATTCATTTTCCAGAGTTACACTTATGTTTCGTGGAGCAGCCCAATAACACTGTCTTTGAGGAACCTGAGAAGGGCTTCTTGGATCGCATTGAGGCCTACGCTGATAATGGAAATTTCATCCGTTTAAAACGTGAAAGAAGCTTTCTGAGAAACTTCTTTCTGATCTGTGAGTTCATCTCACAGGCTTATAACTTAGACTTCAGGAAGCAGTTAGCGAACACACTTTTCGTGGCTTCTGGAAAGTGATATTCGGCAACCCATTGGGGCCCATGGTGAAAAAGAAACTATCCTCACATAATAACTAGAGAGAAGCTTTCTGAGAGATTGCTTTCTGAAGTGTGACTTCATCACACAGAGTTCCACCCTTCCCTTCTTGGAACAGTTTGCTAACACTGTTGTCGTATACTCTGCAGAGGTATAATTGGGAGCTCATTGAGGGCTACGGTGAAAAAGGTAATATCCTCAAATAATAACTAAAGAGAAGCTTTCTGAGATACTACATTGCCATGCGTGAATGCAACTCATAGAGTTACACGTTTCTCTTCAGTGATCAGTTTGTTAACACATTTTTCTGGAAATCTGCATTTAGATACTTCATAGCGCAATGAACCTTACGGTGACAAAGGAAATATCCACAAATGAAAACTAGAAAGAAGCTTTCTTAGAAATTTCTGGGTGATGTGTGAATTCATCTCACTTAGTTACACTTATGTTTCGTGGAGCAGTCCGTTGACACTGTCTTTGAGGAACCTGAGAAGGGGTTCCTTCGATCGCATTGAGGCCTACACTGATAAAGGAAATTTCTCTGTTCAAAACGTGAAAGAAGCTTTCTGAGAAACTTCTTTCTGATCTGTGAGTTCATCTCACAGACTTATAACTTAGACTTCATTAAGCAGTTTGTGAACACTCTTTTCGTGGATTCTGGTAAGTGATATATGGGATACCATAGGGGCCCATAGTGAAAAAAGAAATATGCTCACATAATAACTAGAGAGAAGCTTTCTGAGAGATTGCTTTCTGATGTGTGACTTCAACACACAGAGTTCCACACTTCCCTTCTTTTAATAGTTTGCTAACACTGTTGTCGTGGATTCTGCAGAAGTATATTTGAGAGCTCATTGAGGGCTACGGTGAAAAAGGAAATATACTCACATAGTAGCTAAAGAGAAGCTTTCTGAGAAACTGCGTTGCCATGTGTGAATGCAACTCACAGAGTTACAGGTTTCGCTTCAGTGATCCGTTTGCTAACATAGTTTTCTGGTATCTGCCTCGGGATATTTCTTAGCAAAATGAAGCTTACGGTGTCATAGGAAATATCCTCAGATGAAAACTAGAAAGAAGCTTTCCTTGAAACTTCTTGGTGATGTGTGAGTTCATCTCACAGAGTTACACCTATGTTTCGTGGAGCAGTCCATTAACACTGTCTTTGAGGAAGCTGAGAAGGGCTACTTTGTATCACATTGAGGTCTACGCTGCTAAAGGGAATTTCATCCGTTCAGAACGTGAAAGAACCTTTCTGAGAAACTTCTTTCTGATCTGTGAGTTCATCTCACAGACTTATAACTTTGACTTCAGGAAGCAGTTTGCGAACACTCTTTTCGTGGATTCTGGAAAGTGGTATTTGGGAGCCCATAGGGGTCCATGGTGAAAAAGGAAATATCCTCACATAAGAACTAGGGAGAAGCTTTCTGAGAGATTGCTTTGTGATGTGTGACTTCATCACACAGAGTTCCACCCTTCCCTTCTTGTAACAGTTTGCTAACACTGTTGTCGTGGATTCTGCAGAGGTATATTTGGGAGCTCATTGAGGGCTATGGTGAAAAAGGAAATATCCTCATATAATAACTAAAGAGAAGCTTTCTGAGACAGTGCAATGCCGTGTGTGAATGCAGCTAACAGAGTTGCACGTTTCTCTTCAGTGGTCAGATTGTTAACACAGTTTTCTGGAAATCTGCAATTAGTTACTGCATAACGCAATGTACCTTACGATGACAAAGGAAATATCCACAAATGAAAACTAGAAAGAAGCTATCTTAGAAACTTCTTGGTGATGTGTGAATTCATCTCACAGAGCTACAGTTATGTTTCGTGGAGCAGTCCATTAACACTGCCTTTGAGGAACCTGAGAAGGTCTTCCGTGGATCGCATTGAGGCCTACGTTGATAAAGGAAATTTAGTCCATTCAAAACGTGCAACAAGCTTTCTAGGAAACTTCTTTCTGAGCTGTGATTTCATCTCACAGACTTATAACTTAGACTTCAAGAAGCACTTTCCTAAAACTCTTTTGGTTGATTTTGGAAAGTGATATTTGGGAGCCCATAGGGGCCCATGGTCAAAAAGGAAATATCCTCACTTAATAACTGTTGAGAAGCTTTCTGAGAGACTGCTTTCTGATGTGTGGCTTCATCACACAGAGTTCCACCCCTCCCTTCTTGGAACAGTTTGCTAACACTGTTGTCGTGGATTCTGCAAAGGAGTATTTGGGAACTCATTGAGGGCTATGGTGAAAAAGCAAATATCCTCACATAATAACTAAAGAGAAGCTTTCTGAGAAACTGCATTGCCGTGTGTGAATGCAACTCACAGAGTTACACGTTTCTCTTCAGTGATCAGATTGCTAACACAGTTATCTGGAAATCTGCAATTGCATACTTCATAGCTCATTGAACCTTACGTTGACAAAAGGAAATATACACAGATGAAAACTAGAAAGAAGCATTCTTAGAAACTTCTTGGTGATGAGTGAATTCATCTCACAGAGATACACTTATGTTTCGTGGAGCAGTCCTTTAACACTGTCTTTCAGGAAACTGAGAAGGGCTTCCTTGGATCGCATGGAGGCCTACGCTGAAAAAGGAAATTTCATCCGTTCAAAATGGGAAAGAAGCTTTCTGATTAGCTACTTTCTGATCTGTGAGTTCATCTCACAGACTCATAACTTAGACTTCATTAAGCAGTTTGTGAACACTCTTTTCGTGGATTCTGGAAAGTGATATATGGGATCCCTTAGGGGCCCATGGTGAAAAAGGAAATATGCTCACATAATAACTAGAGAGAAGCTTTCTGAGAGATTGCTTTCTGATGTGTGACTTAATCACACAGAGTTCCACAGTTCCTTTCTTGGAATAGTTGTCTAACACTGTTGTCGTTTATTCTGCAAAGGTATATTTGGGAACTCATTGATGGCTATAGTGAAAAAGGAAATATCCTCACGTCATAACTAAAGAGAAGCTTTCTGAGAAACTGCATTGCCATGTATGAATGCAACTCACAGAATTACAAGTTTTTCTTCACTGATCAGTTTGTTAACACAGTTTTCTGTAAATCTGCAATCAGATAGTTCATAGCGCAATGAACCTTACGGTGACAAAGGAAATATACACAGGTGAAAACTAGAAAGAAGCTTTCGTAGAAACTTCTTGGTGATGTGTGAATTCATCTCATAGAGTTACACTTATGTTTCGTGGAGCAGTCCATTAACACTGTCTTTGAGGAACCTGAGAAGGGCTTCCTTGAATCACATTGAGGCATACGCTGATAAAGGAAATTTCATCCTTTCAAAAGGTGAAAGAAGCTTTCTGAGAAACTTCCTTCTTATCTGTGAGTTCATCTCACAGACTTATAGCTTAGACTTCAGGAAGCAGTTTGCTAACACTCTTTTTGTGCATTCTGGAAAGTGATATTTGGGAGTCCATAGGGGCCCATGGTGAAAAAGGAAATATCCTCACATAATAACTAGAGAGAAGCTTTCGGAAAGATTGCTTTCTGATGTGTGACTTCATCACACAGAGTTCCACCCTTTCCTTCTTGGAACAGTTTCCTAACACTGTTGTCGTGGATTCTGCAAATGCATATTTGGGAGCTCATTGAGGGCTATGGTGAAAAACGAAATATCCTCACATAATAACTAAAGAGAAGGTTTCTGAGAAACTGCATTGCCATTTGGGAATGCAACTCACAGAGTTACACGTTTCTCTTCAGTGATCAGTTTGTTAACACAGTTTTCCGGAAATCTGCAATTAGATATTTCATAGCACAATGAAGCTTACTGTGTCAAAGGAAATATCCTCACATGAAAACTATAAAGAAGCGTTCGTAGAAAATTCTTGGTGATGTGTGAATTCATCTCACAGAGTTACATTTATATTTCGTGGAGCAGTCCATTAACACTGTCTTTGAGGAACCTGAGAAGGGCTTCTTTGGATCGCATTATGGCCTACGCTAATAAAGGAAATTTCATCAGTTCAAAACGAAAAAGAAGGTTTCTGAGAAAGTTCTTTCTGATCTGTGAGTTCATCTCACAGACTTATAACTTAGACTTCAGGAAGCAGTTTGCTAACACTCTTTTCGTGGATTCTGCAAAGTGATATTTCGGAGCCGATAGGGGCCCATGGTGAAAAAGGAAATATCCTCACATAATAACTAGAGAGAAGCTTTCTGAGAGATTGCTTTCTGATGTGTGACTACATCACACAGAATTCCACCATTGCCTGCTTGGAACAGTTTGCTGACACTGTTGTCGTGGATTCTGCAGAGGTATATTTAGGAGCACATGAAGGGCTATGGTGAAAACGGAAATATCCTCACATAATAACTAAAGAGAAGCTTTCTGAGAAACTGCGTTGCCATGTATGAATGCAACTCACAGAATTACACATTTCTCTTCAGTGATCAGTTTGCAAACATAGTTTTCTGGAAATCTGCCTCGGGATATTTCTTAGCACAATGAAACTTACGGTGTCAAACGAAATATCCTCAGATGAAAACTACAAAGAAGCTTTCGAGGAAAATTCTTGGTGATGTGTGAATTCATCTCACAGAGTTACACTTATGTTTCGTGGAGCAGTCCATTAACACTGTCTTTGAGGAACCCGAGAAGGGCTTCTTTGGATTGCATTGAGGCCTCCGCTGATATCCTCAGATAATAACTAGAGAGAATCTTTCTGAGAGATTGCTTTCTGATGTGTGACTTCATCACACAGACTTCCACCCTTCCCTTCTTGCAACACTTTGCTAACACTGTTGACGTGGATTCTGGAGAGGTATAATGGTAGCTCATTGAGCGCCATGGTGAAAAATGAAATATCCTCAGATCAAAAATGGAGAGAAGCCTTGTGAGAAACTGCATTGCCATGAGTGAATGCAACTCACAGAGTTACACGTTTCTCTTCAGTGATCAGCTTGCTAACTAAGTTTTTGGGAAATCTGAATTGGGATACCTCTGATCGCAATGAAGCTTACGGTGACAAAGGAAATATCGACAGGTGATAACTAGACAGAAGCTTTCTTAGAAACTTCTTCGTGATGTGTTAATTCATCTCACCGACTTACACTTATGTTTCCTGGAGCAGTCCATTAACACTGTCTTTGAGGAACCTGAGAAGGGCTTACTTGGATCGCATTGAGGCCTACGCTGATAAAGGAAATTTCATCCGTTCAAAACGTGAAAGAAGCTTTCTGAGTAACTTCTTTCTGATCTGTGAGTTCATCTCACAGACTTATAATTTAGACTTCAGGAAGCAGTTTGCTAGCACTCTTTTCGTGGAATCTGGAAAGTGATATTTGGGAGCCAATAGGGGCCCATGGTGAAAAAGGAAATATGCTCACATAATCACTAGAGAGAAGCTTTCTGAGAGATTGCTTTCTGATGTGTGACTTCATCACACAGAATTCCACCTTTCCCTTCTTGGAACAGTTGGCTAACACTGTTGTCGTGGATTCTGCAGAGGTATATTTGGGAGCTCATTGAGGGCTATGGTGAAAAACGAAATATCCTCACATAATAACTAAAGAGATGCTTTCTGAGAAACTGCGTTGCCATGTTTGAATGCAACTCACAGAGTTACACGTTTCTCTTCAGTGATCAGTTTGTAAACACAGTTTTCTGGAAATCTGCAATTAGATACTTCATAGCGCAATGAACCTTACGGCGACAAAGGAAATATCCACACATGAAAACTAGAAAGAAGCTTTCTTAGAAACTTCTTGCTGATGAGTGAATTCATCTCACAGAGTTACACTTATGTTTCGTGGAGTAGTCCATTAACACTGTCTTTGAGGAAAATGAGAAGGGCTTCGTTGGATAGCATTGAGGCCGACGCTGATAAAGGAAATTTCATCCATTCAAAACGTGAAAGAAGCTTTCTAAGAAACTTCTTTCTGATCTGTGATTTCATCTCAAAGACTTATAACTTAGACTTCAGGAAGCACTTTCCTAAAACTCTTTTGGCTGATTCTGGAAAGTGATATTTGGGAGCCCATAGTGGTCCATGGTCAAAAAGGAAATATCCTCACATAATAACTGGAGAGAAGCTTTCTGAGAGATTGCTTTCTGATGTGTGGCTTCATCACACATAGTTCCACCCTTTCCTTCTTGGAACAGTTTGCTAACGCTGTTGTCATGGATTCTGCAAAGTTACTATTTCGGAGCTCATTGAAGGCTATGGTGAAAAAGGAAATATCCTCAGATCAAAACTGGAAAGAAGCCTTCTGAGAAACTGCATTGCCATGAGTGAATGCAACTCACAGAGTTACCCACACTCCTCAGTGATCAGTTTGCGAAGTAAGTTTTCTGAAAATCTACAATGGGATACCTCTTAGCGCAATGAAGCTTATAGTGACAAAGGAAATATCCTCTGATGAAAACTAGAAAGAAGATTTCGTAGAAACTAATTGATGTGTGAATTCATCTCACAGAGTTACACTTATGTTTCGTGGAGCAGTCCATTAACACTGTCTTTGAGGAAACTGAGAAGGGCTTCCTTGGATCCCTTTGAGGCCTACGCTGATAAAGGAAATTTCATCCGTTCAAAACGTGAACAATGCTTTCTGAGAAACTTCCTTCTGATCTGCGAGATCATCTCACAGACTCATAACTTAGACTTCAGGAAACAGTTTGCTAAGACTCTTTTCGTGGAATCTGGAAAGTGATATTTGGGAGCCCATAGGGGCCCATGGTGAAAAATGATATATCCTCACATAATAACTAGACAGAAGCTTTCTGAGGGATTGCTTTCTGATGTGTGACTTCATCACACAGAGTTCCACCCTTCCCTTCTTGGAACAGTTTGCTAACACTGTTGTCGTGCATTCTGCAAAGGAATATTTGGGAGCTCATTGAGGGCTATGGTGAAAAAGGAAATATCCTCACATTATAACGGAAGAGAAGCTTTCTGAGCAACTGCGTTGCCATGTGTGAATGCAACTCACAGAGATACACGTTTCTCTTCAGAGATCAGTTTGTTAACACAGTTTTCTGGAAATCTGCAATTAGATACTTCATAATGTAATGAACCTTATGGTGACACAGGAAATATCCACAGGTGAAAACTAGAAAGAAGCTTTCTTGGAAACTTCTTGGTCATGTGTGAATTCGTCTCACAGAGTTACACTTACGTTTCATGGAGCAGTCCATTAACACTGTCTTTGAGGAACCTGAGAAGGGCTTCCTTTGATCGCATTGAGGCCTACGCTGATAAAGGAAATTTCATCCGTTCAAAACGTGAAAGAAGCTTTCTGAGAAACTTCTTTCTGTTCTGTGAGTTCATCTCACAAAATTATAATTTAGACTTAAGGAAGCAGTTTGCTAACACTCTTTTCGTGGTATCTGTAGTGTGATATTTGGGAACCCATAGGGACCCATGATCGAAAAGGAAATATCCTCACATAATAACTAGAGAGATGCTTTCTGAGAGATTGCGTTCTGATGTGTGACTTCATCACACAGAGTTCCACCCGTATCTTCTTGGAACAGTTTCCTAACACTGTTGTCGTGGATTCTGTAAAAGGAATATTTGGGAGCTCGATGAGGGCTACGGTGAAAAAGGAAATATCCTCACATAATAACTAAAGAGAAGCTTTCGTAGAAAATGCGTTGCCATGTGGGAATGCAACTCACAGATTTACATGGCTCTCTTCAGTGATCGGTTTGTAAACACAGTTTTCTGAAAATCTGCAATTAGATACTTCACAGCTCAATGAACCTTACGGTGAGAAAGGAATATCCACAGATGAAAACTAGAAAGAAGCTTTCATAGAAACATCTTTGTGATGTGTGAATTCACTTTCCAGAGTTACACTTATGTTTCGTGGAGGTGTCCATTAACACTGTTTTGAGGAAACTGAGAAGGGCTTCCTTGGATCCCATTGAGGCCTACGCTTTCAAAGGAAATTTCATCCGTTCAAAACGTGAAAGAAGCTTTCTGAGAAACTTCTTTCTGATCTGTGAGTACATCTCACAGACTTATAAGGTAAACTTCAGGAAGCAGTTTGCTAAAACTCTTTTCGTGGAATCTGGAAAGTGATATTTGGGAGCCCATAGGGGCCCATGGTGAAAGAGGAAATATCCTCACATAATAACTAGGGAGAAGCTTTCTGAGAGATTGCTTTCTGATGTGTGACTTCATCACACAGAGATCCACCCTTCGTTTCTTGGAACAGTTTGCTAACACTCTTGTCGTGGATTCTGCAAAGTTATATTTGAGAGCTCATTGAGGGTTATGGTGAAAAAGGAAGTATCCTCAGATCACAACGGGAAAGAAGCCTTCTGAGAAACTGCATTGCCAGGAGTGAAGTTAACTCACAGACTTACATGTTTCTCTTCAGTGATCAGTTTGCTAACTATGTTTTCTGGAAATCTGCAATGGGATACCTCTTAGCGCAATGAAACTTATGGTGAAAAAGGAAATATCCTCAGATGAAAACTAGAAAGAAGCTTTGTTAGAAACTTCTTGGTGACGTGTGAATTCATCACACAGAGTTTCACTTATGTATCGTGGGGCAGTCCATTGACAGTGTCTTTGAGGAATCTCAGAAGGGCTTCCTTGGATCGCATTGAGGCCTACGCTGATAAAGGTAATTTCACCCGTTCAAAACGTGAAAGAAGCTTTCAGAGAAACATCTTTCTGATCTGTGAGTTCATCTCACAGACTTATAACTTAGACTTCAGGAAGCAGTTTGCGAACACTCTCTTCGTGGACTCTGGAAAGTGATATTTGGGAGCCGATAGGGGCCCATTGTGAAACAGGAAATAATCTCACATAATAACTAGAGAGAAGCTTTCTGAGACAGTTGCTTTCTGATGTGTGACTTCATCACACAGAGTTCCACCCTTCGCTTCTTGGAACAGTTTGCTAACACTGTTGTCGTGGATTCTGCAAATTCATAATTGGGAGCTCTTTGCAGGCTATGGTGAAAAAGGAAATATCATCACATAATGACTAAAGAGAAGCTTTATGAGAAACTGTTATGCCATGTGTGAATGCAAGTCACAGAGTTACACGTTTCTCTTCAGTGATCAGTTTGTTAACACAGTTTTCTGGAAATCTGCAGTTAGATACTGCATAGCACAATGAACCTTACGGTGACAAAGTAAATATCCACAGATGAAAACTAGAAAGAAGCTTTCTTAGAAACTTCTTGGTGATGTGTGAATTCATCTCACAAAGTTACACTTACGTTTCGTGGAGCAGTCCATTAACACTCTGTTTGATGAAACTGAGTAGGGCTTCCTTGGATCGCATTGAGGCCTACGCTGATAAAGGAAATTTCATCCGTTCAAAACGTGAAAGAAGCTTTCTGGGAAACTTCTTTCTGATCTGTGAGTTCATCTCACAGACTTATAACTTAGACTTCAGGAAGCAGTTTGCGAACACTCTCTTAGTGGAATCTGGAAAATGATATTTGGGAGCCCATAGGGGCCCATGGTGAAAAAGGAAATATACTCACATAATAACTAGAGAGAAGCTTTCTGAGAGATTGCTTTCTGATGTGTGACTTCATCACACAGAGTTCCACCCTACCCTTCTTTGAACAGTTTGCTAACAACGTTGTCGAGGATTCTGCAGAGGTATATTTGGCAGCTGTTTGAGGGTTATGGTGAAAAAGGAAATATCCTCACATAATAAGTAAAGAGAAGTTTTCTGAGAAACTGCGTTGCCATGTGGGAATGCAACTCACGGAGTTACACGTTTCTCTTCAGTGATCAGTTTGTTAACACATTTTTCTGGAAATCTGCAATTAGATACTTCATATCGCAATGATCCTCACGGTGACAAAGGTAATATCCACAGATGAAAACGGGAAAGAAGCTTTTTTAGAAACTTCTTCGTGATGTGTGAATTCATCTCACAGAGTTACACTTATGATTTGTGGAGCAGTCCATTAACACTGACTTAGAGTAACCTGAGAAGGGCTTCCTTGAATCACATTGCGGTCTACGCTGATAAAGGAAATTTCATCCTTTGAAAACGTGAAAGAAGCCTTCTGAGAAATATCTTTCTGATCTGCAAGTTCATCTCACAGACTTATAACTTAGACTTCAGGAAGCAGTTTGCTAACACTCTTTTCGTGGAATCTGGACAGTGATATTTGGGAGCCCATAGGGGCCCATGGTGAAAAAGGAAATATCCTCACATAATAACTAGAGAGAAGCTTTCTGAGAGATTGCTTTCTGATGTGTGACTTCATCACACAGAGTTCCACCCTTCCTTTCTTGGAACCTTTTCCTAACACTGTTGTCGTGGATTCTGCAGAGCTATATTTTGGAGCTCATTGAGGGCTACGGTGAAAAAGGACATATCCTCAGATCAAAAGAGGAAAGAAGCCTTCTGAGAAACTGCATTGCCATGGGTGAATGCAACCCACAGAGTTACACGTTTCTCTTCAGTGATCAGTTTGCTCACTACGTTTTCTGGGAATCTGCAATGGGATACCTCTTATCGCAATGAAGCTTACTTTGACAAAGGAAATATCCTCAGATGTAAACTAGAAAGAAGCTTTCTTAGAAACTTCTTGGTGATGTGTGAATTCATCTCACAAAGTTACACTTATATTTCCTGGTGCAGTCCATTAACACTGTCTTTGAGGAACCTGAGAATGGCTTCCTTGGATCGCATTGACGCCTACGCTGATAAAGGAAATGTCATCCGTTCAAATCGTGAACGACGCTTTCTGAGAAACTTCTTTCTGCTCTGTGAGTTCATCTCACAGACTTTTAACTTAGGCTTCAGGAAGCAGTTTGCTAACACTCTTTTCGTGGAATCTGGAAAGTGATATTGGGGAGCCCTTAGGGGCCCATGGTGTGAAAGGAAATATCCTCACATAATAACTAGAGAGAAGCTTTCTGAGAGATTGCTTTTTGATGTGTGAATTCATCACACAGAGTTCCACCCTTTCCTTCTTGGAACACTTTCCTAACACTGTTGTCGTGGATTCTGCAAAGTTATATTTGGGAGCTCATTTAGGGTTATGGTGAAAAAGGAAATATCATCAGATCAAAACTGGAAAGAAGCATTCTGAGAAACTGCATTGCCATGAGTGAATGCAACTTACATAGTTACACGTTTCTCGTCAGTGATCAGTTTGCTAACTAAGTTTTCTGGAAATCTGCAATGGGATAGTTCTTAGCGCAATGATGCTTACGGTGACAAAGGAAATATCCTCAGTTGAAAACTAGAAAGAAGCTTTCTTAGAAACTTCTTGGTGATGTGTGAATTCATCTCACATAGTTACACTTATGTTTCGTGGAGCAGTCCATTAACACTGTCTTTGAGGAACCTGAGAATGGCTTCTTTTGGAAGCATTGAGGCCTACGGTGATAAAGGAAATTTCATGCGTTCAAAACGTGAAAGAAGCTTTCTGAGAAACTTTTTCTGATATGTGAGTTCATCTCACAGACTTATACCTTAGACTTCAGGAAGCAGTTTGCTAACACTCTTTTCGTGGAATCTGGAAAGTGATATTTGTGAGCCCATAGGGGTCTATGGTGAAAAAGGAAATAATCTCACATAATAACTAGAGAGAAGATTTCTGAGAGATTGCTTTCTGATGTGTGACTTCATCACACAGATTTCCACCCTTCCCTTCTTGGAACAGTTTCCTTACACTTTTGTCCTGGATTCTGCAGAGGTATATTTGGGAGCTCATTGAGGGCTATGGTGAAAAAGGAAATGTCCTCATATGATAACTAAAGAGAAGCTTTCTGAAAAACTGCCTTGCCATATGTGAATTCAACTCACAGAGTTACACATTTCTCTTCGGTGCTCATTTTGTTAACACAGTTTTCGGGAAATCTGCAATTGGATACTTCATAGCGCAATGAACCTTACAGTGACAAAGGAAATATCCACAGATGAAAACTACAAAGAAGCTTTCTTAGAAACTTCTTGGTGTTGTGGGAATTCATCTCACATAGTTACACTTATGTTTCGTGGAGCAGTGCATTAACACTGTCTTTGAGGAACCTGAGAAGGGCCCCTGTGGATTGCATTGAGGCCTACACTAATAAAGGAAATTTCATCCGTTCAAAACATGAAAGATGCTTTCTGAGAAACTTTTTTCTGATATGTGAGTTTATCTCTCAGGCTTATAAGTTAGACTTCAGGAAGCAGTGTGCTGACTCTCCTTTCGTGGAATCTGGAAAGTGATATATGGGATCCCATAGTGGCCCATGGTGAAAAAGGAAGTATCCTCACATGATAACTAGAGAGAAGCTTTCTCAGAGATTGCTTTCTGATGTGTGACTTCATCACAAAGAGTTCCACCCTTCCTTTCTTGGAACATTTTGCTAACACTGTTGTCGTATATTCTGCAGAGTTATAATTTGGAGCTCATTGAGGGCTATGGTGAAAAAGGTAATATCCTAACATAATAACTAAAGAGAAGCTTTCTGAGATACTGCATTGCCATGCGTGAATGCAACTCATAGAGTTACAGGTTTCTCTTCAGTGATCAGTTTGTTAACACATTTTTCTGGATATCTGAATTTAGATACTTCATAGCGCAATGAACCTTACGGTGACAAAGGAAATATCCACAAATGAAAACTAGAAATAAGCTTTCTTAGAAATTTTTGGGTGATGTGTGAATTCATCTCACTTAGTTACACTTATGTTTCGTGGAGCAGTCCGTTGACGCTGACTTTGAGGAACCTGAGAAGGGGTTCCTTCGATCGCATTGAGGCCTACAGTGATAAAGGAAATTTCATCTATTCAAAACGTGAAACAAGCTTTCTTTGAAACTTCTTTCTGATCTGTGAGTTCATCTCACAGACTTATAACTTAGACTTCAATAAGCAGTTTGTGAACACTCTTTTCGTGGATTCTGGTAAGTGATATATGGGATCCCATAGGGGCCCATAGTGAAAAAGGAAATATGCTCACATAATAACTAGAGAGAAGCTTTCTGAGAGATTGCTTTCTGATGTGTGACTTCATCACACAGAGTTCCACCCTTCCCTTCTTGGAATAGTTGTCTAACAGTGTTGTCGTTTATTTTGCAAGGTTATATTTGGGAGCTGATTGAGGGCTCTGGTGAAAAAGGAAATATCCTCACATAATAACTAAGGAGAAGCTTTCTGAGAAACTGCATTGCCATGTGTGAATGCAACTCACAGAGTTACACGTTTCCCTTTGGGATCAGTTTGTTAACACAGTTTTCTGGAAATCTGCAATTACATACTTCATAGCTCAATGAGACTTATGGTGACAAAGGAAATATCCACAGATGAAAACTGGAAAGAAGCTTTCTTGGAAACTTCTTCGTGATGAGTGAATTCATCTCGCAGAGATACACTTATGTTTCGTGGAGCAGTCTATTAACACTGTCTTTCAGGAAACTGGAAGGGCTTCCTTGGATCGCATGGAGGCCGACGGTGATAAAGGAAATTTCATCCGTTCAAAATATGAAAGAAGCTTCTGATTAGCTACTTTCTGATCTGTGAGTTCATCTCACAGATTTATAACTTAGACTTCATTAAGCAATTTGTGAACACTCTTTCATGGAATCTGGAAAGTGATATTTTGGAGCCAATAGGGGCCCATGGTGAAAAAGGAAATATCCTCACATAATAACAAGAGAGAAGCTTTCTGAGAGATTGCTTTCTGATGTGTGACTTCATCACACAGAGTTCCATCCTTCCCTTCTTGGAACAGTTTGCTAACACTGTTGTCGTGGATTCTGCAGAGGTATATTTGGGTGCTCATGGAGGGCTATGGTGAAAAAGGAAATATCCTCACATAATAACTAAAAAGATGCTTTCTGAGAAACTGCGTTGCCATGTATGAATGCAAATCACAGAGTTACACGTTTCTTTTCAGTGATCAGTTTGCTAACATATTTTTCTGGAAATCTGCCTCGGGATATGTCTTAGCGCAATGAAACTTACGGTGTCAAAGGAAATATCCTCAGAAGAAAACTACAAAGAAGGTTTCGTTTAAAATTCTTGGTGATGTGTGAATTCATCTCACAGAGTTACACTTATGTTTCGTGGAGCAGTCCATTAACACTGTCTTTAAGGAACCTGAGAAGGGCTTCTTTGGATCGCATTGAGTCCTCCGCTGATATCCTCAGATAATAACTAGAGAGAACCTTTCTGAGAGATTGCTTTCTGATGTGTGACTTCATCACACAGAGTTCCACCCTTTCCTTCTTGGAACAGTTGGTAAACACTGTTCTCGTGGATTCTGCAAAGTTATATTTGGAAGCTCATTGAGGAAAATTGTGAAAAAGGAAATATGCTCAGATTAAAATTGGAAAGAAGCCTTCCGAGAAACTGCATTGCTATGAGTGAATGTAACTCCCAGAGTTGCAAGTTTCTCTTCAGTGATCAGTTTGCTAACTAAGTTTTCTGTTAATCCACAATGGGATACTTCTTAAAGCAATGAAACTTACGGTGACAAAGGAAATATCCTCAGATGAAAACTAGAAAGAAGCTTTCTTAGAAACTTCTTGGTGATGTGTGAATTCATCTCAGAAACTTGCACTTATGTTTCGTAGAGTGGTCCATTAACACTGTCTTTGAGGAAACTGAGAAGCGCTTATTTGGATCGAATTGAGGTCTACGCTGATAAAGGAATTTTCATCAGTTCAAAACGTGAAAGAAGATTTCTGAGAAATTTCTTTCTGATCTGTGAGGTCATCTCACAGACTTACAACTTAAACTTCAGGAAGCAGTTTGCTAACACTCTTTTCGTGGAATCTGGAAAGTGATATTTGGAGCCCTTAGGGGCCCATGGTGAAAAGGAAATATCCTCACATAATAACTACAGAGAATCTTTGTGAGAGATTGCTTTTGATGTGTGACTTCATCACACAGAGTTCCACCCTTCCCTTTTGGAACAGATGGCTAACACTGTTGTCGTGTATTCTGCAACGGTATATTTGGGAGCTCATTGAGGGCTATGGTGAAAAAGGAAATATCCTCACATAATATCTAAGGAGAAGCTTTCTGAGAAAATGCGCTGCCATGTGTGAATGCAACTCACAGAGTTACACGGTTCTGTTCAGTGATCAGTTTGTTAACACAGTTTTCTGGAAATCTGCAATTAGATATTTCATAGCGCAATGAACCTAATGATGAGAAAGGAAATATCCACAGTTGAAAAGTAAAAAGAAGCTTTCTTAGAATCTTCTTGGTGATGTGTGAATTCATATTCCAGAGTTACACTTATGTTTCGTCTAGCAGTCAATTAACAGTGTCTTTGAGGATCCTGAGAAGGGGCTTCCTTGGATTGCATTGAGGCCTACGCTGATAAAGGAAATTTCATCCGTTCATAACGTGAAAGAAGCTTTCTGCGAAACTTCTTTCTGATCTGTGAGTTCATCGCACAGACTTATAACTTATTCTTCAGGAAGCAGTTCGCTAACACTCCTTTCGTGGATTCTGGAAAGTGATATTTGGGAGCCCATAGGGGCCCACGGTGAAAAAGGAAATATCCTCACATTATAACTAGATAGAAGCTTTCTGAGAGATTGCTATCTGATGTGTGACTTCATCACACAGAGTTCCACCCTTCCCTTCTTGGAACAGTTTGCAAACACTGTTGTCGTTGATTATGCAGAGGTATATTTGGGAGCTCTTTGAGGGCTATGGTGAAAAACGAAATATACTCACATAATAACTAAAGAGAAGCTTTCTGAGAAACTGCGTTGCCATGTGTGAATGCAACTCACAGAGTTACACGTATCTGTTCAGTGATCAGTTTGTTAACACAGTTTTCTGGAAATCTGCAATTAGATACTTCATAGCGCAATGAACTTTACGGTGACAAAGGAAATATCCAGAGATGAAAACTAGAAAGAAGCATTCTTAGAAACTTCCTGGTGATGTGTGAATTCATCTTCCACAGTTACACTTATGTTTCGTGGAGCAGTCCATTAACAGTGTCTTTGAGGAACCTGGCAAGGGCCTCCTTGGATCGCTTTGAGGCCTGTGCTCATAAAGGAAATTTCATCCGTTCAAAACGTTAAAGAAGCTTCCTGAGATACTTCTTTCTGATCTGTGAGTTCATCTCACAGACTTATAACTTATACTTCAGGAAGCAGTTTACTAACACTCTTTTCGTGGAATCTGGAAATTGATAGTTGGGAGCCCATAGGGGCCCATGGTGAAAAGGAAATATCCTCATATAATAACTAGAGAGAAGCTTTCTGAGAGATTGCTTTCTGATGTGTGACTTCATCACACATAGTTCCACCCTTCCCTTCTTGGAACAGTTTGCTAACACTGTTGTCGTGGATTCTGCCAAGTTATATTTCGGAGCTCATTGAAGGCTATGGTGAAAAAGGAAATATCCTCAGATCAAAACTATAGAGAAGCCTTGTGAGAAACTGCATTGCCATGAGTGAATGCATCTCACAGCAGTTACCCGTCTCTTGCAGTGATCATTTTGCGAAGTAAGTTTTCTGAAATCTACAATGGGATACTCTTAGCGCAATGAAGCTTATGGTGACAAAGGAAATATCCTCAGATGAAAACTAGAAAGAAGCTTTCGTAGAAACTTCTTAGTGATGTGTGAATTCATCTCACAGAGTTACACTTATGTTTCGTGGAGCAGTCCATTAACACTCTCTTTGAGGAAACTGAGAAGGGCTTCCTTGGATCCCTTTGAGGCCTACAGCTGATAAAGGAAATTTCATCCATTCAAAAGGTGAACGAAGCTTTCTGAGAAACTTCTTTCTGATCTGTGAGTGCATCTCACAGACTTATGAATTAGACTTCAGGAAGCAGTTTGCGAACACTCTTTTCGTGGATTCTGGAAAGTGACATTTGGGAGCCCATAGGGGCCCACGGTGAAAAAGGAAATGATCTCAAATAATAACGTAGAGAGAAGCTTTCTGAGAGATTGCTTTCTGATGTGTGACTTCATCACACAGAGTTCCACCCTTCCTTTCTTGGAACACTTTGCTAACACTGTTGTCGCGGATTCTGCAAAGATATATTTGGGAGCTCATTGAGGGCTATGGTGAAAAAGGAAATATCCTCACATAAAAACTAAAGAGAATCTTTCTGAGAAACTGCCTTGCAATGTGTTAATGCAACTCACAGAGATACACGTTTCTCTTCAGTGATCAGTTTGTTAAAACAGTTTTCTGGAAATCTGCAATTAGATACTTCATAGCGCAATGAACCTTACAGTGAGCAAGTTAATATCCACAGGTGAAAACTAGAAAGAAGCTTTCATAGAAACTTCTTGGTGATGTGTTAATTCATCTCAGATAGTTACACTTATGTTTCGTGTAGCAGTACATTAACACTGTCTTTGAGGAACCTGAAAAGGGCTTCCTTGGATCGCATTGAGGCCTACGCTGATAAAGAAAATTTCATCCGTTCAAAACGTGAAAGAAGCTGTCTGAGAAACTTCTTTCTGATCTGTGAGTTCATCTCACAGAATTATACCTTAGACTTCAGGAAGCAGTTTGCTAACACTCTTTTCGTGGAATCTGGAAAGTGATATTTGGGAGCCCATAGGGGCCCATGGTGAAAAAGGAAATATCCTCACATAATAACTAGAGAGAAGCTTTCTGAGAGATTGCTATCTGATGTGTGACTTCATCACACAGAGTTCCACCCTTCCCTTCTTGGAACAGTTTGCAAACACTGTTGTCGTTGATTATGCAGAGGTATATTTGGGAGCTCTTTGAGGGCTATGGTGAAAAACGAAATATACTCACATAATAACTAAAGAGAAGCTTTCTGAGAAACTGCGTTGCCATGTGTGAATGCAACTCACAGAGTTACACGTTTCTCTTCAGTGATCAGTTTGTTAACACAGTTTTCTGGAAATCTGCAATTAGATACTTCATAGCGCAATGAACTTTACGGTGACAAAGGAAATATCCAGAGATGAAAACTAGAAAGAAGCATTCTTAGAAACTTCCTGGTGATGTGTGAATTCATCTTCCACAGTTGCACTTATGTTTCGTGGAGCAGTCCATTAACAGTGTCTTTGAGGAACCTGGCAAGGGCCTCCTTGGATCGCATTGAGGCCTGTGCTCATGAAGGAAATTTCATCTGTTCAAAACGTTAAAGAAGCTTTCTGAGAAACTTCTTTCTGATCTGTGAGTTCATCTCACAGACTTATAACTTATACTTCAGGAAGCAGTTTACTAACACTCTTTTCGTGGAATCTGGAAATTGATAGTTGGGAGCCCATAGGGGCCCATGGTGAAAAGGAAATATCCTCATATAAAATACAGAGAAGCTTTCTGAGAGATTGCTTTCTGATGTGTGACTTCATCACACATAGTTCCACCCTTCCCTTCTTGGAACAGTTTGCTAACACTGTTGTCGTGGATTCTGCAAAGTTATATTTGGAGCTCATTGAAGGGCTATGGTGAAAAAGGAAATATCCTCAGATCAAAACTAGAGAGAAGCCTTCTGAGAAACTGCATTGCCATGAGTGAATGCAACTCACAGACTTACACGTTTCTCTTCAGTGATCAGTTTGCTAACTACGTTTTCTGGAAATCTGCAATGGGATACCTCATTAGCGAAATGAAGATTACGGTGACAAAGGATATATCCTCAGACGAAAACTAGAAAGCAGCTTTCCTAGAAACTACTTGGTGATGAGTGAATTCATCTCACAGAGTTACACTTATGTTTCTTGGAGCAGTCCATTAACACTAGTCTTTGAGGAAACTGAGAAGGGCTTCTTTGGACTGCATTGAGGCCTACGCTGATAAAGGAAATTTCATCTGTTCAAAACGTGAAAGAAGCTTTCTGAGAAACTTCTTTCTGATCTGTGAGTTCATCTCACAGACTTATAGCTTAGACTTCAGGAAGCAGTTTGCTAACACTCTTTTCGTGGAATCTGAGAAGTGATATTTGGGAGCCCATAGGGTGCCCATGGTGAAAAAGGAAATATCCTCACATAATAACTAGAGAGAAGCTTTCTGAGAGATTGCTTTCTGATGTGTGACTTCATCACACAGAGTTCCACTCTTCCCTTCTTGGAACAGTTTGCTAACACTGTTGTCGTGGATTCTGCAAAGGTATATTTGGGAGCTCATTGAGGGCTATGGTGAAAAAGGAAATATCCTCACATAATAACTAAGAGAAGCTTTCTGAGAAACTGCATTGCCATGTGTGAATGCAACTCACAGAGTTACACGTTTCTCTTCAGTGATCAGTTTGCTAACTACAGTTTTCTGGAAATCTGCAATTAGATACTTCATTAGCGCAATGAAGCTTACAGGTGACAAAGGAAATATCCATCAGATGAAAACTAGAAAGAAGCTTTCTTAGAAACTTCTTGGTGATGTGTGAATTCATCTCACAGAGTTACACTTATGTTTCGTGGAGCAGTCCATTACACTGTCTTTGAGGAACCTGAGAAGGGCTTCTTTGGATCGCATTGAGGCCTACGCTGATAAAGGAAATTTCATCCGTTCAAAACGTGAAAGAAGCTTTCTGAGAAACTTCTTTCTGATCTGTGAGTTCATCTCACAGACTTATGACTTAGACTTCAGGAAGTAGTTTGCGAACACTCTTTTCGTGGATTCTGGAAAGTGATATTTGGGAGCCCATAGGGGCCCATGGTGAAAAAGGAAATATCCTCACATAATAACTAGAGAGAAGCTTTCTGAGGAGATTACTTTCTGATGTGTGACTTCATCACACAGAGTTCCACCCTTCCCTTCTTGGAACAGTTTGCTAACACTGTTGTCGTGGATTCTGCAGAAGGTATATTTGGGAGCTCATTGAGGGCTATAGGTGAAAAACGAAATATCCTCACATAATAACTAAAGAGAAGCTTTCTGAGAAACTGCATTGCCATGTGTGAATGCACCTCACAGAGTTACTACGTTTCCCTTCAGTCGATCAGTTTGTTAACACAGTTTTCTGGAAATCTGCAATTAGATACTTCATCGCGTAATGAACCTTACGGTGACAAAGGAAATATACCAGATGAAAACTAGAAAGAAGCTTCTTAGAAACTTCTTGGTGATGTGTGAATTCATATCACAGAGTTACACTTATGTTTCGTGGAAGCAGTCCATTAACACTGTCTTTGAGGAACCTGAGAAGGGCTTCCTTGGATTCGCATTGAGGCCTACGCTGATAAGGAAATTTCATCCGTTCAAAACCGTGAGAGAAGCTTTCTGAGAAACTTCTTTCTGATCTGTGAGTTCATCTCACAGACTTATAACTTAGACTTCAGGAAGCAGTTTGCGAACACTCTTTTCGTGGATCTGGAAAGTGATATTTGGGAGCCATAGGGGCCCATGGTGAAAAAGGAAATATCCTCACATTAATAACTAGAGAGAAGCTTTCTGAGAGATTGCTTTCTGATGTGTGACTTCATCACACAGAGTTACACCCTTCCCTTCTTGGAACAGTTTGCTAACACTGTTGTCGTGGCATTCTGCAAAGTTATATTTGGGAGCTCATTGAAGGGCTATGGGGAAAAAGGAAATATCCTCACATAATAACTAAAGAGAAGCTTTCTGAGAAACTGCGTTGCCAGTGTGTGAATGCAACTCACAGAGTTACACGTTTCTCTTCAGTGATCAGTTTGTTAACACAGTTTTCTGGAAATCTGCAATTAGATATCTCTATCGCAATGAACTTACGGTGACAAAGGAAATATCCTACAGATGAAAACTAGTAAGAAGCTTTCTAAGAAACTTCTTGGTGATGTGTGAATTCATCTTCACAGAGTTACACTTATGATTCGTGGAGCAGTCCATTAACACTGTCTTTGAGGAACCTGAGAAGGGCTTACTTGGATCGCATTTAGGCCTACGCTGATAAAGAAAATTTCATCCGTTCAAAACGTGAAAGAAGCTTACTGAGAAACTTCTTTCTGATCTGTGAGTTCATCTCACAGACTTATAACTTAGACTTCAGGAAGCAGTTTGCGAACACTCTTTTCGTGGAATCTGGAAAGTGATATATGGGATCCATAGGGGCCCATGGTGAAAAAGAAATATCCTCTCATAATAACTAGAGAGAAGCCTTCTGAGAGATTGCTTTCTGATGTGTGACTTCATCACACAGATTTCCATCCTTCCCTTCTTGGAACAGTTTTCTACCACTGTTGTCGTGGATTCTGCAAAGGAATATTTGGGAGCTCATTGAGATCTATGGTGAAAAAGGAAATATCCTCACAAAATAACTAAAGAGAAGCTTTCTGAGACACTGCGTTGCCATGTGTGAATGCAACTCACAGAGTTACACTTTCTCTTCAGTGATCACTTTGCTAACTAAGTTTTCTGGAAATCTGCAATGGGATACCTCCTAACGCAATGAAGCTTACGGTGACAAAGGAAATATCCTCAGATGAAAAGTAGAAATAAGCTTTTATAGAAACTTCTTGGTGATGTGTGAATTCATCTTACAATGTTAAACTTATGTTTCGTGGAGCAGTCCATTAACACTGTCTTTGAGGAACGTGAGAAGGGCTTCCGTGGATCGCATAGAGGCCTATGCTGATAAAGGAAATTTCAGCCGTTCAAAACGTGAAAGAAGCTGTCTGAGAAACTTCTTTCTGATCTGTGAGTTCATCTCACAGACTTATAACTTAGACTTCAGGAAGCAGTTTGCTAACACTCTTTCGTGGAATCTGGAAAGTGATATTTGGGAGCCCATAGGGGCCCATGGTGAAAAAGGAAATATCCTCACATAATAACTAGAGAGAAGCTTTCTGAGAGATTGCTTTCTGATGTGTGACTTCATCACACAGAGTTCCACCCTTCCCTTCTTGGAACAGTTTGCTAACACTGTTGTCGTGGATTCTGCAGAGGTATATTTGGGAGCTCATTGAGGGCTATGGTGAAAAAGGAAATATCCTCACATAATAACTAAAGAGAAGCTTTCTGAGAAACTGCGTTGCCATGTGTGAATGCAACTCACAGAGTTACACGTTTCTCTTCAGTGATCAGTTTGTTAACACAGTTTTCTGGAAATCTGCAATTAGATACTTCATAGCGCAATGAACCTTACTGGTGACAAAGGAAATATCCACAGATGAAAACTAGAAAGAAGCTTTCTTAGAAACTTCTTGGTGATGTGTGAATTCATCTCACAGAGTTACACTTATGTTTCATGGAGCAGTCCATTAACACTGTCATTGAGGAACCTGAGAAGGGCTTCCTTGGATCGCAATGAGGCCGACGCTGATAAAGGAAATTTCATCCGTTCAAAACGTGAAAGAAGCTTTCTGAGAAACTTCTTTCTGATCTGTGAGTTCATGTCACAGACTTATAACTTAGACTTAAGGAAGCAGTTTGGTAACACTCTTTTCGTGATATCTGTAAGTGTGATATTTGGGAGCCCTTAGGGACCCATGGTGGAAAAGGATATATCTTCACATAATAACTAGAGAGAAGTTTTCTGAGAGATTGCTTTCTGATGAGTGACTTCATCACACAGAGTTCCACCCTTCCCTTCTTGGAACAGTTTGCTAACACTGTTGTCGTTTATCCTGGAATGTTATATTTGGCAGGTCATTGAGGGGTATGGTGAAAAGGAAATATCCTCAGATCAAAACTGGAGAGAAGCCTTCTGGGAAACTGCATTGCCATGAGTGAATGCAACTCACAGACTTACACGTTTCTCTTCAGTGATCAGTTTGCTAACTACGTTTTCTGGAAATCTGCAATGGGATACCTCTTAGCGAAATGAAGATTACGGTGACAAAGGATATATCCTCAGACGAAAACTAGAAAGCAGCTTTCCTAGAAACTACTTGGTGATGAGTGAATTCATCTCACAGAGTTACACTTATGTTTCTTGGAGCAGTCCATTAACACTATCTTTGAGGAAACTGAGAAGGGCTTCTTTGGACTGCATTGAGGCCTACTCTGATGAAGGAAATTTCATCTGTTCAAAACGTGAAAGAGGCTTTCTGAGAAACTTTTTCTGATCTGTGAGTTCATCTCACAGACTTATAGCTTAGATTTCAGCAAGCAGTTTGCTAACACTCTTTTCGTGGAATCTGAGAAGTGATATTTGGGAGCCCATAGGGTGCCATGGTGAAAAAGGAATATCCTCACATAATAACTGGAGAGAAGCTTTCTGAGAGATTGCTTTCTAAAGTGTGTCTTCATCACACTGAGTTCCATCTTTCCCTTCTTGGAACAGTTTGCTAACACTGTTGTCATATATTCTGCAGAGGTATATTTGGGAGCTCATTGACGGCTATGGTGAAAAAGGAAATATCCTCACATAGTAACTAAAGAGAAGCTTTCTGAGAAACTGCATTGCCATGAGTGAATGCAACCCTCAGAGTTACACGTTCCTCTTCAGTGATCAGATGCTCACTACGTTTTCTGGAAATCTGCAATTGGATACCTCTTATTGCAATGAAGCTTACAGTGACAAAGGAATTATCCTCAGATGAAAACTTGAAAGAAGCTTTCTTAGAAACTTCTTGTTGATGTGTGAATTCATCTCACAACGTTACACTTATGTTTCTTGGAGCAGTCCATTAACACTGTCTTTGAGGCAACTGAGAAGGGCTTCTTTGGATAGCCTTGAGGCCTACGCTGATAAAGGAAATTTCATCCTTTCAAAACGTGAAAGAAGCTTTCTGAGAAACTCCTTTCTGAGATGTGAGTTCATCTCACAGGCTTGTAACTTAGACTTAAGGGAGCAGTTTGCTAACACTCTTTTCGTGGAATCTGGAAAGTGATTTTGGGAGCTCATAGGGGCCCATGGTGGAAAAGGAAATATCCTCACATAAAAACTGGAGAGAAGCTTTCTGAGAGATTGCTTTCTGATGTGTGACTTCATCACACAGAGTTCCATCCTTCCCTTCTTGGAACAGTTTGCTAACACTGTTGTCGTGGATTCTGTAAAGGAATATTTGGGATCTCATTGAGGGCTATGGTGAAAAAGGAAACTATCCTCAGATCAAAACTGGAAGGAAGCCTTCTGAAAATCTGCATTACCATGTGTGAATGCAGCTTACAGAGTTACACGTTTCTCTTCAGTGATCAGTTTGCTAAGTAAGTTCTCTAGAAATCTGCAATGGGATACCTCTTAGCACAATGAAGCTTGCGGTGACACAGGAAATATCCTCAGATGAAAACTAGAAAGAAGCTTCTTAGAAACTTCTTGGTGATGTGTGAATTCATATTCCAGAGTTACACTTATGTTTCGTGAAGCAGTCCATTAACACTGTCTTTGAGGAACCTGAGAAGGGCTTCCTTTAATTGCATTGAGACCTACACTGATAAAGGAAATTTCATCCGTTCAAAACCTGAGAGAAGCTTTGTGAGAAACTTCTTTCTGATCTGTGAGTTCATCTCACAGACTTATAACTTAGACTTCAGGAAGCAGTTTGCGAACACTCTTTTCGTGGATTCTGGAAAGTGATATTTGGGAGCCCATAGGGGCCCATGGTGAAAAAGGAAATATCCTCACGTTATAAGTAGAGAGAAGCTTTCTGAGAGATTGCTTTCTGATGTGTGACTTCATCACACAGAGTTAGACCCTTCCCTTCTTGGAAGAGTTTGCTAACACTGTTGTCGTGCATTCTGCAAAGTTATATTTGGGAGCTCATTGAAGGCTACGGTGAAAAAGGAAATATCCTCACATAATAACTAAAGAGAAGCTTTCTGAGAAACTGTGTTGCCATGTGTGAATGCACTCACAGAGTTACACGTTTCTCTTCAGTGATCAGTTTGCTACCAGCTTTTCTGGAAATCTGCAATGGGACACTCCTTATCGCAATGAACTTATGGTGACAAAGGAAATTTCCCAGATGAAAACAGAAAGAAGCTTTCCTTGAAACTTCTTGATGATGTGTGAATTCATCTCACAGAGTTACACTTGTCTTCGTGTAGCAGTCCATTAACACTGTCTTTGAGGAACTAGAGAAGGGCTTCTTGGATAGCATGGAGGCCTATGCTGATAAAGGAAATTTCATTCCGTTCAAAACGTGAAAGCAAGCTTTCTGAGAATCTTCTTTCTGATCTTTGAGTTCATCTCACAGACTTATAACATAGACTTCAGGTAAGCAGGTTTGCTAACCCTCATCATGGAATCTGGAAAGTGATATTTCAGAGCTCATTGAGGGCTATGGTGAAAAAGAAATATCCTCACATAATAACTAAAGAGAAGCTTTCTGAGAAACTGCATTGCCATGAGTGAAGGCAACTCATAGAGTTACACTTTTCTCTTCAGTGATCAGTTCGCTAACTAAATTTTCTGGAAATCTGCAGTGGGATACCTCTAATCGCAATGAAGCTTACGTTTACAAAGGAAATATCCTCAGATGAAAACTAGAAAGAAGCTTTCTTAGAAAATTCTTTTTGATGTGTGAATTCATCTCACAAAGTTACACTTGCGTTTCGTGGAGCATTCCATTAAACTGTCTTTGAGGAAACTGAGACGGGCTTCCATGGATCACATTGAGGCCTACGCTGATAAAGGAAATTTCATCCGTTCAAAACGTGCTGGAAGCTTTCTGAGAAACTTCCTTCTCAACTGTGAGTTCATCTCACAGACTTATAACTTAGACTTCAGGAAGTAGTTTGCTATCACTCTTTTCGTGGAATCTGGAAAGTTATTTTTGGGAACCCATTTGGGCCCATGGTGAAAAAGGAAATAATCTCACATAATAACTAGAGAGAAGCTTTCTGAGAGATTGCTTTCTGATGCGTGACTTCATCACACAGAGTTCCACACTTCCCTTCTTGGAACAGTTTCCTAACACTGTTGTCGTGGATTCTACAGAGGTATATTTTTGCGCTCATTGAGGTCTACGGTGAAAAAGGAAATATCCTCACATCATAACTAAAGAGAAGCTTTCTGAGAAACTGCGTTGCCATGTGTGAATGCAATTCACAGAGTTACACGTTTCTCTTCAGTGATCAGTTTTCTAACTAAGTTTTCTGGAAATCTGCAATGGGATATCTCTTAGCGCAATGAAGCTTACAGTGACAAAGGAAATATCCTCAGATGAAAACTAGAAAGAAGCTTTCTTAGAAACTTCATGTTGATGTGTGAATTCATCTCACAAAGTTACACGTATGTTTCATGGAGCAGTCCATTAACTCTGTCTTTGAGGAACCTGAGAAGGGCTTCCTTGGATCGATTGGAGGTCTACGCTGATAAAGGAAATTTCATCAGTTCAAAACGTGAAAAAAGTTTTCTGAGAAACTTCTTTCTGATCTGTGAGTACATCTCACAGACTTATAACTTACACTTCAGGAAGAAGTTTGCGAACACTGTTTTCTTGGATTGTGGAAAGTGATATTTGGGAGCCCATTGGGGCCCATGTTGAAAAAGGAAATAATCTCACATAATAACTAGAGAGAAGCTTTCGGGGGCATGGCTTTCTGATGTGTAACCTCATCACACAGAGTTCCACCCTTCCCTTCTTGGAACATTTTGCTAACACTGTTGTCGTGCATTCTGCTGAGGTATATTTGGGAGCTCTTTGAGGGCTATGTTGAAAAAGGAAATATCCTCACATAATAACGATAGAAAAGCTTTCTGAGAAGCTGCGTTGCCATGTGTGAATGCAACTCACAGAGTTACACGTTTCTCTTCAGTGATCAGTTTGTTAACACAGCTTTCCGGAAATCTGCAATTAGATACTTCATAGCGCAATGAAACTTACGGTGACAAAGGAAATATCCACAGATGATAACTAGAAAGAAACTTTCTTAGAAACTTCTTGGTGATGTGTGAAATCATCTTACAGAGTTACACTAATGTTTCTTGGAGCAGTCCTTTAACACTGTCTTTGAGGAACCTGAGAAGGGCTTCCTTGGATCGCATTGAGGCCTACGCTGATAAAGGAAATTTCATCCGTTCCAAACGTGATAGAAGCTTTCTGAGAAACTTCTTTCTGATCTGTGGGTTCACCTCAGAGACTTATAACTTAGACTTCAGGAAGCAGTTTGATAACACTCTTTTCGTGGAACCTGGAAAGTGATATTTGGGAGCCCATAGGGGTCCATGGTGAAAAACGAAATAACCTCACATAATAACTAGAGAGAAGCTTTCTGAGAGATTGCTTTCTAATGTGTGACTTCATCACACAGCGTTCAAGCCTTCGCTTCTTGGAACAGTTTGCTAACACTGTTTTCGTGGATTCTGCAAAGTCATATTTGGGAGCTCCTTGAGGGCTATGGTGAAAAAGGAAACATCCTCACATAATAACTAACGGGAAGGTTTCTGAGAAACTGCATTGCCATGTGTGAATGCAACTCACAGAGTTACACTTTTCTCTTCAGTGATCAGTCTGTTAACACAGTTTTCTGGTAATCTGCAAATAGATACTTCATAGTGCAATGAACATTATGGTGATAAAGGAAATATCCACAGATCAAAATTAGAAAGAAGCTTTCTTAGAAACTTCTGGGTGATGTCTGAATTCATCTCACAGAGTTACACTTATGTTTCGTGGAGCAGTCCATTAACACTGTTTTGAGGAACCTGAGAAGGGCTTCCTTGGATCGCATTGAGGCCTCCGCTGATATAGGAAATTTCATCCGTTCAAAACGTGAAAGAAGCTTTCTGTGAAACTTCTTTCTGATCTGTGAGTTCATCTCACAGACTTATAACTTAGACTTCAGGAAGCAGTTTGCTAAAACTCTTTTCTTGGAATCTGGAAAGTGATATTTGGGAGCCCCAAAGGGCCTGTGGTGAAAATGGAAATATCCTCATAATAATAACTAGAGAGAAGCTTTCTGAGAGATTGCTTTCTGAAGTGTGACTTCATCACACAGAGTTCCACCCTTCCTTTCTTGGAACAGTTTGCTAACACTGTTGTCGTGGATTCTGCAAAGGTATATCTGGGAGCTCATTGAGGGCTGTGGTGAAAGAGGAAACATCCCCACATAATAACTAAAGAGATGCTTTCTGAGAAACTGCTTTGCCATGTGTCAATGCAACTCACACAGTTACACTTTTCTCTTCAGTGATTAACAGACTTGTTAACACAGTTCTCTGGTAATCTGCAAATAGATACTTCATAGTGCAATGAACATTACGGTGATAAAGGAAATATCCACATATCAAAATTAGAAAGAAGCTTTCTTAGAAACTTCTTGGTGATGTCTGAATTCATCTCACAGAGTTACACTTATGTTTCGTGGAGTAGTCCATTAACACTGTTTTGAGGAACCTGAGAAGGGCTTCCTTGGATCGCATTGAGGCCTACGCTGATGAAGGAAATTTCATCCGTTCAAAACGTGAAAGAAGCTTTCTGAGAAACTTTTTCTGATCTGTGAGTTCATCTCACAGACATATAACTTAGACTTCAGGAAGCAATTTGCTCACACTCTTTTCGTGGAATCTGGAAAGTGATATTTGGGAGCCCATGGGGCCCATTGTGAAAAAGGAAATATCCTCACATAATAACTAGAGAGAAGTTTTCTGAGAGATTGCTTTCTGATGTATGACTTCATCACACAGAGTTCCACCACTCCCTTCAGTGAACTGTTTTCTAACACTGTTTTCGTGGATTTTGCAGAGGTATAATTGTGAGTTCTTTGAGGGCTATGGTGAAAAAGGAAACATCCTCAGATCAAAACTGGAAGGAAGCCTTCTGAAAATCTGCATTACCATGTGTGAATGCAACTTACAGAGTTACACGTTTCTCTTCAGTGATCAGTTTGCTAAGTAAGTTTTCTAGAAATCTGCAATGGGATACCTCTGAGCACAATGAAGCTTGCGGTGACAAAGGAAATTTCCTCAGATGAAAACTAGAAAGAAGCTTCTTAGAAACTTCTTGGTGATGTGTGAATTCATATTCCAGAGTTACACTTATGTTTCGTGAAGCAGTCCATTAACACTGTCTTTGAGGAAACTGAGAAGGGCTTCCTTTAATTGCATTGAGACCTACACTGATAAAGGAAATTTCATCCGTTCAAAACCTGAGAGAAACTTTGTGAGAAACTTCTTTCTGATCTGTGAGTTCATCTCAAAGACTTATAAATTAGACTTCAGGAAACAGTTTGCGAACACTCTTTTCGTGGATTCTGGAAAGTGATATTTGGGAGCCCATAGGGGCCCATGGTGAAAAAGGAAATATCCTCACGTTATAAGTAGAGAGAAGCTTTCTGAGAGATTCCTTTCTGATGTGTGACTTCATCACACAGAGTTAGACCCTTCCCTTCTTGGAAGAGTTTGCTAACACTGTTGTCGTGCATTCTGCAAAGTTATATTTGGGAGCTCATTGAAGTCTATGGTGAAAAAGGAAATATCCTCACATAATAACTAAAGAGAAGCTTTCTGAGAAACTGTGTTGCCATGTGTGAATGCAACTCACAGAGTTACACTTTTCTCTTCAGTGATCATTTTGCTAACTACTTTTTCTGGAAATCTGCAATGGGACACCTCTTATCGCAATGAAGCTTATGGTGACAAAGGAAATTTCCTCAGATGAAAACTAGAAAGAAGCTTTCCTTGAAACTTCTTGATGATGTGTGAATTCATCTCACAAAGTTACACTTGTCTTTCGTGTAGCAGTCCATTAACACTGTCTTTGAGGAACTAGAGAAGGGCTTCTTTGGATAGCATGGAGGCCTATGCTGATAAAGGAAATTTCTTCCGTTCAAAACGTGAAACAAGCTTTCTGAGAATCTTCTTTCTGATCTTTGAGTTCATCTCACAGACTTATACATAGACTTCAGTAAGCGGTTTGCTAACCCTCATCGTGGAATCTGGAAAGTGATATTTGGGAGCCCATAGGTGCCCATGGTGAAAAAGGAAATATCCTCACATAATAACTAGAGAGAAGCTTTCTGAGAGATTGCTTTCTGATGTGTGATTTACTCACACAGAGTTCCACCCTTCCCTTCTTGGAACAGTTGGCTAACACTGTTGTCGTGGGTTCTGCAAAGGTATAATTGGGAGCTCATTGAGGGTTATGGTGAAAAAGGAAATATCCTCATATAATAACTAAAGAGAAGCTTTCTGAGAAAATGCGTTGCCATGTGTGAATGCAACTCACAGAGTTACAAGTTTCCCTTCAGTGATGAGTTTGTCAACACAGTTTTCTGGGAATCTGCAATTAGATACTTCATAACGCAATGAACCTTACGGTGACAGAGGAAATATCCACAGATGAAAACTAGAAAGAAGCTTTCTTAGAAACTTCTTGGGGATGTGTGAATTCATCTCACAGAGTTACACTTATGTTTCTTGGAGCTGTCCATTAACACTGTCTTTGAGGAACCTGTGAAGGGCTTCTTTGGATCGCATTGAGGCCTACATTGATAAAGGAAATTTCATCCGTTCAAAATGTGAAACACGCTTTCTGAGAAACTTCTTTCTGATCTGTGAGTTCATCGCAAAGACTTAGAACTTAGACTTCAGGAAGCAGTTTGCTAAGACTCTTTTCGTGGAATCCGGGAAGTGATATTTAGGAGCCCATAGGGGGCCATGGTGAAAAAGCAAATATCCTCACACAATAACTACAGAGAAGCTTTCTGAGAGATTGCTTTCTGATGTGTGACTTCATCACACAGAGTTCCACCCGTCCCTTCTTGGAACAGTTTGCTAACACTGTTGTCGTATATTCTGCAGACGTATATTTGGGAGCTCATTGAGGGCTATGGTGAAAAAGGAAATATCCTCACATAATAACTAAAGAGAAGATTTCTGAGAAACTGCATTGCCATGTGGGAATGCAACTCACAGAGGTACACGTTTCTCTTCAGTGATCAGTTTGTTAAAACAGTTTTCTGGAAATCTGCAATTAGATACTTCATAGCTCAATGAACCCTATGGTGACAAAGGAAATATCCACAGATGAAAACTAGAAAGAGGCTTTCGTAGAAACTTCTTGGTGATGAGTGAATTCATCTCACAGAGTTACACTTATGTTTCGTGGCGCAGTCCATTAACACTGTCTTTGAGGAACCTGAGAAGGGCTTCCTTGGATCGCATTGAGGCCTACGCTGACAAAGGAAATTTCATCCGTACAAAAAGTGAAAGAAGCTTTCTGAGAAACTTCTTTCTTATCTGTGAGTTCATCTCACAGACTTATAACTTAGACTTCAGGAAGCAGTTTGGTAAAACTCTTTTCGCGGAATCTGGAAAGTGATATTTGGGAGCCCATAGGGTCCCATATTGAAAAAGGAAATATTCTTACATAATAACTAGAGAGAAGCTTTCTGAGAGATTGCTTTCTGATGTGTGACTTCATCACACATAGTTCCACCCTTCCCTTACTGGAACAGTTTGCTAATACTTGTGTCGTGGATTCTGCAAAGTTATATTTGGGAGCTCATTGAGGGCTATGGTGAAAAAGGAAATATCCTCAGATCAAAACTGGAAAGAAGCCTTCCGACAAACTGCATTGTCATGAGTGTATGCAACTCACACAGTTGCACGTTCTCTTCAGTGATCAGTTTGCTAATTAAGTTTTCTGGAAATCTGCAATGGTATACCTCTTAGCGCAATGAAGCTTATGGGGACAAAGGAAATATCCTCAGATAAATACTAGAAAGAAGCTTTCTTAGAAACTTCTTGGTTTTGTGTGAATTCTTCTCACAAAGTTACACTTTTGTTTCGTGGAGCAGTCAATTAACACTGTCTTTGAGGAACCTGACAAGGGATTCTTTGGATCTCATTGAGGTCTACGCTGATAAAGGAAATTTCATCAGTTCAACACGCGAAAGAAACTTTCTGAGAAACTTCTTTCTGATCTGTGAGTTCATCTCACAGACTTATAACTTAGACTTCAGGAAGCAGTTTGCTAACACTCTTTTCGTGGAATCTGGAAAGTATATTAGGGAGCCCATGGGGGCCCATGGTGAAAAAGGAAATATCCTGACATAATACTAGAGAGAAGCTTTCTGAGAGATTGCTTTCGGATATGTGACTTCATCACAAAGAGTTCTACCCTTCTCTTCTTGGAACAGTTTGCTAACACTGGTGTCGTGGATCTGCAAGGTAATTTTGGGAGCTCATGAACGGCTATGGTGAAGAGTAAATGATCCTCACATAATAACTAAAGAGAAGCTTCCTGAAAAACTGCATGGCCATGTGAGAATGCAACTCACAGAGTTACACGTTTCTCTTCAGTAATCCGTTTTTTAACAGAGTTTTCTGGAAATCTGCAATTAGATACTTCATAGCGCAATGAACCTTACGATGAGAAAGGAAATATCCACAGATGAAAACTAGAAAGAAGCTCTCTTAAAAACTTCTTGGTGATGTGTGAATTCACCTCACCGAGTTACACTTATATTTCATGGAGCAGTCCATTAACACTGTCTTTCAGGAACCTGAGAAGGGCTTCCTCGGATCGCATTGTGGCCTATGCTGATAAAGGAAATGTCATCCATTCAAAACGTGAAAGAACCTTTCTGAGAAACATATTTCTGATCTGTGTGTTCATCTCACAGACTTATAACTTAGACTTCAGGAAGCAGTTTGTGAAAATTCCTTTCGTGGATTCTGGAAGGTGGTATTTGGTAGCCCATAGGGTCCCTTGGGGAAAAAGGAAATAATCTCACATAATATCTAGAGAGAAACTTTCCGAGAGATTGCTTTCTGATGTGTGACTTCATCACACAGAGTTCCACCCTTCCCTTCTTGGAACAGTTTCCTAACACTGTTGTCGTGGATTCTGCAGAGGTATATTTGGGAGGTCATTGAGGGCTATGGTGAAAAAGGAAATATCCTCACATAATAACTGAAGAGAAGCTTTCTGAGAAACTGCATTGCCATGAGTGAATGCAACTCACAGAGTTACACGTTTCTCTTCAGTGATCAGTTTGCTAACTACGTTTTCTGGAAATCTGCAACGGAATACCTCTTATCGCAATGAAGCTTACGGTGACAACGGAAATATCCTCAGATGAAAACTAGAAAGAAGCTTCCTTAGAAACTTCCTGTTGATGTGTGAATTCATCTCACAAAGTTACCCTTATGTTTCGTGGAGCAGTCCATTAACACTGTCTTTGAGGAACCTGAGAAAGGCTTCTTTGGATCGCATTGAGGCCTACGCTGATAAAGGAAATTTCATCCGTTCAAAACGTGAAAAAAGCTTTCTGAGAAACTTCTTACTGATCTGTGAGTTCATCTCACAGACTTATAACTTAGACATCAGGAAGCAGTTTGCTAAGACTCTTTTCGTGGAATCCGGGAAGTGATATTTAGGAGCCCATAGGGGGCCATGGTGAAAAAGGAAATATCCTCACATAATAACTGGAGAGAAGCTTTCTGAGAGATTGCTTTCTGATGTGTGACTTCATCACACAGAGTTCCACCTTCCCTTTATAGAACAGTTTGCTAACACTGTTGTCGTAAATTATGCAAGGGAATATTTGGGAGCTCATTGAGGGCTATGGTAAAAAGGAAATATCCTCACATAATAACTAAAGAGAAGCTTTCTGAGAAACCTGCTTTGCCATGTGTGAATGCAACTCACAGAGTTACAGGTTTCTCTTCAGTGATCAGTTTGTTAACACAGTTTTCTGGAAATCTGCAATTAGATATTTCATAGCGCATATGAACCTTAGGGTAACAAAGGAAATATCCACAGATGAAAACTAGAAATGAAGCTTTCCTAGAAACTTCTTGGTCATGTGTGAATTCATCTCACTGAGTTACACTTATGTTTCGTGGAGCAGTCCGTTAACACTGTCTTTGAGGAATCTGAGAAGGACTTCCTTGGATCGCATTGAGGCCTACGCTGATAAAGGAAATTTCATCCGTTCAAAACGTGAAAGAAGCTTTCTGAGAAACTTCTTTCTGATCTGTGAGTTCATCTCAAAGACTTATAACTTAGACTTCAGGAAGCAGTTTGCTAACACTCTTTTCGTGGAATCTGAAAGTGATATTTGGGAGCCCATAGGGCCCATGGTGAAAAAGGAAATATCCTCACATAATAACTAGAGAGAAGCTTTCTGAGAGATTGCTTTCTGATGTGTGACTTCATCACACAGAGTTCCACCCTTCCCTTCTTGGAACAGTTGCCTAACACTGTTGTCGTGGATTCTGCAGAGGTATATTTGGGAGCTCATTGAGGGCTATGGTGTAAAAGGAAATATCCTCCGATCAAAACTGGAAAGAAGCCTTCTGAGAAACTGCATTGCCATGAGTGAATGCAACTCACAGAGTTACACGTTTCTCTTCAGTGATCAGTTTGTTAACTAAGTTTTCTGGAAATCTGCAATGGATACCTTCATAGCGCAATGAAGCTTACTGGTGACAAAGGAAATATCCTCAGATGAAAACTAGAAAGAAGCTTTCTTAGAAACTTCTTGGTGATGTGTGAATTCATCTCACAAATTTACACTTATATTTCGTGGAGCAGTCCATTAACACTGTCTTTGAGGAATCCTGAGAAGGGCTTCTTGGATCGCATTGAGGCCTACGCTGATAAAGGAAATTTCATCCGTTCAAAACGTGAAAGAAGCTTTCTGAGAAACTTCTTTCTGATACATGAGTTCATCTCACAGACTTATAACTTAGACTTCAGGAAACAGTTTGCGAACACACTTTTCGTGGAACCTGGAAAGTAATATTTGGGAGCCCATAGGGGCCCATGGTGAAAAAGGAAATATCCTCACATAATAACTAGAGAGAAGCTTTCTGAGAGATTGCTTTCTGATGTGTGACTTCATCACACAGAGTTCCACCCTTCCCTTCTTGGAACAGTTTGCTAACACTGATGTCGTGGAATCTGCAGAGGTATATTTGGGAGCTCATTGAGGGCTATGGTGAAAAAGGAAATATCCTCACATAATAACTGAAAGAGAAGCTTCTGAGAAACTGCATTGCCATGTGTGAATGCAACTCACAGAGTTACACGTTTCTCTTCAGTGATCAGTTTGCTTAACAGTTTTCTGGAAATCTGCAATGGATATCTCTTATCGCAATGAAGCTTACGGTGACAAAGGAAATATCCTCAGATGAAAACTAGAAAGAAGCTTTCTTAGAAACTTCTTGGTGATGTGTGAATTCATCTCACAGAGTTACACTTATGTTTCGTGGAGCAGTCCATTAACACTGTCTTTGAGGAACCTGAGAAGGGCTTCTTTGGATCGCATTGAGGCCTACGCTGATAAAGGAAATTTCATCCGTTCAAAACGTGAAAGAAGCTTTCTGAGAAACTTCTTTCTAATCTGTGAGTTCATCTCACAGACTTATAACTTAGACTTCAGGAAGCAGTTTGCTAACACTCTTTTCGTGGAATCTGGAAAGTGATATTTGGGAGCCCATAGGGGCCCATGTTGGAAAAGGAAATATCCTCACATAATAACTAGAGAGAAGCTTTCTGAGAGATTGCTTTCTGATGTGTGACTTCATCACACAGAGTTCCACCCTTCCCTTCTTGGAACAGTTTGCTAACACTGTTGTCGTGGATTCTGCAAAGGTATATTTGGGAGCTCATTGAGGGCTATGGTGAAAAAGGAAATATCCTCACATAATAACTAAAGAGAAGCTTTCTGAGAAATTGCGTTGCCATGTGTGAATGCAACTCACAGAGTTACACGTTTCTCTTCAGTGATCAGTTTGTTAACACAGTTTTCTGGAAATCTGCAATTAGATACTTCATAGCGCAATGAACCTTATGGTGACAAAGGAAATATCCACAGATGAAAACTAGAAAGAAGCTTTCTTAGAAACTTCTTGGTGATGTGTGAATTCATCTCACAGAGTTACACTTATGTTTCGTGGAGCAGTCCATTAACACTGTCTTTGAGGAACCTGAGAAGGGCTTCTTTGGATCGCATTGAGGCCTACGCTGATAAAGGAAATTTCATCCGTTCAAAACGTGAAAGAAGCTTTCTGAGAAACTTCTTTCTGATCTGTGAGTTCATCTCACAGACTTATAACTTAGACTTCAGGAAGCAGTTTGCTAACACTCTTTTCGTGGAATCTGGAAAGTGATATTTGGGAGCCCATAGGGGCCCATGGTGAAAAGGAAATATCCTCACATAATAACTAGAGAGAAGCTTTCTGAGAGATTGCTTTCTGATGTGTGACTTCATCACGCAGAGTTCCACCCTTCCCTTCTTGGAACAGTTTGCTAACACTGTTGTCGTGGATTCTGCAGAGGTATATTTGGGAGCTCATTGAGGGCTATGGTGAAAAAGGAAATATCCTCACATAATAACTAAAGAGAAGCTTTCTGAGAAACTGCGTTGCCATGTGTGAATGCAACTCACAGAGTTACACGTTTCTCTTCAGTGATCAGTTTGTTAAAACAGTTTTCTGGAAATCTGCAATTAGATACTTCATAGCGCAATGAAGCTTACGGTGACAAAGGAAATATCCACAGATGAAAACTAGAAAGAAGCTTTCTTAGAAACTTCTTGGTGATGTGTGAATTCATCTCACAGAGTTACACTTATGTTTCGTGGAGCAGTCCATTAACACTGTCTTTGAGGAACCTGAGAAGGGCTTCTTTGGATCCCATTGAGCCTACGCTGATAAAGGAAATTTCATCCGTTCAAAACGTGAAAGAAGCTTTCTGAGAAACTTCTTTCTGATCTGTGAGTTCATCTCACAGACTTATAACTTAGACTTCAGGATGCAGTTTGCTAACACTATTTTCGTGTAAACTGGAATGTGATATTTCGGAGCCCATAGGGGCCCATGGTGAAAAAGGAAATAATCTCACATAGTAACTAGAGAGAAGCTTTCTGAGAGATTGCTTTCTGATGTGTGACTTCATCACCCAGATTTCCACACTTCCCTTCTTGGAACACTTTGCTAACATTGTTTTCGTGGATGCTTCAGGGATATATTTGGGAGCTCATTGAGGGCTATGGTGAAAAAGGAAATATCCTCACATAATAACTAAAGAGAAGCTTTCTGAGAAACTGCATTGCCATGTGTGAATGCAACTCACAGAGTTACACGTTTCTCTTCAGTGATCAGTTTGCTAAATTAGTTTTCTGGAAATCTGCAATTAGATACTTCCATAGTCGCAGTGAAACTTACTAGTGACACAGGAAATATCCACAGGCTGAAAACTAGAAAGAAGCTTTCTTAGAAACTTCTGGTGATGTGTGAATTCATCTCACAGAGTTACACTTATGTTTCGTGGAGCAGTCCATTAACACTGTTTTTGAGGAACCTGAGAAGGGCTTCCTTGGATCGCATTGAGGCCTACGCTGATAAAGGAAATTTCATCCGTTCAAAACGTGAAAGAAGCTTTCTGAGAACTTTCTTTCTGATCTGTGAGTTCATCTCACAGACTTATAACTTAGACCTCAGGAAGCAGTTTGCTAACACTCTTTTCGTGGAATCTGGAAAGTGATATTTGGGAGCCCATAGGGGCCCATTGTGAAAAAGGAAATATCCTCACATAATAACTAGAGCGAAAGCTTTCTGAGAGATTGCTTTCTGATGTGTGACTTCATCACACAGAGTTCCACCCTTCCTATCTGGAAAGTTTGCTAACACTGTTGTCGTGGATTCTGCAGAGGTATATTTGGAGCTCATTGAGGGCTATGGGAAAAAGGAAATATCCTCACATAATAACTAAAGAGAAGCTTTCTGAGAAACTGCCTTGCAATGTGTGAATGCAACTCACAGAGTTACACGTTCTCTCTTCAGTGATCAGTTTGTTAACACAGTTTTCTGGAATTCTGTAATTAGATACTTCATAGCACAATGAACCTTACGGTGACAAAGAAATATCCACAGATGAAAACTAGAAAGAAGCTTTTTTAGAAACTTCTTGGTGATGTGTGAATTCATCTCACAGAATTACACTTACGGTTCGTGGAGCAGTCAATTAACACTGTCTTTGAGGAACCTGAGAAGGGCTTCCTTGGATCACTTTGAGGCCTACGCTGATGAAGGAAATTTCATCCGTTCAAAACGTGAAAGAAGCTATGTGAGAAACTTCTATCTGATCTGTGAGTTCATCTCACAAACTTGTAACAGAGACTTTAGGAACCAGTTTGCCAACACTCTTTTCGTGGATTCTGGAAAGTGATATTTGGGATCCCATCAGGGCCCATCAGTGAAAAAGGTAATAATCTCATATAATAACTAGAGAGAAGCTTTCTGAGAGATTGCTTTCTGATGTGTGACTTCATCACCCAGATTTCCACACTTCCCTTCTTGGAACACTTTGCTAACATTGTTTTCGTGGATGCTTCAGGGATATATTTGGGAGCTCATTGAGGGCTATGGTGAAAAAGGAAATATCCTCACATAATAACTAAAGAGAAGCTTTCTGAGAAACTGCATTGCCATGTGTGAATGCAACTCACAGAGTTACACGCTTCTCTTCAGTGATCAGTTTGCTAACAGAGTTTTCTGGAAATCTGCAATTAGATACTTCATAGCGCAATGAACCTTACGGTGACAAAGGAAATATCCACAGATGAAAACTAGAAAGATGCCTTCGTAGAAACTTCTTGGTGATGTTTGAATTCATCTCACAGAGTTACACTTATTTTTCGTGGAGCAGTCCATTAACACTGTCTTTGAGGAACCTGGGAAGGCTTCCTTGGATCGCATTGAGGCCTACGCTGATAAAGGAAATTTCATCTGCTCAAAACGTGAAAGAAACCTTCTGAGAAATTTCTTTCTGATCTGTGAGTTCATCTCACAGACTTATAACTTAGACTTCAGGATGCAGTTTGCTAACACTATTTTCGTGTAAACTGGAATGTGATATTTCGGAGCCCATAGGGGCCCATGGTGAAAAAGGAAATAATCTCACATAGTAACTAGAGAGAAGCTTTCTGAGAGATTGCTTTCTGATGTGTGACTTCATCAAACAGACTTCCACCCTTCGCTTCTTGAAACAGTTTGCTAACACTGTTGTCGTGGATTCTGCAGAGGTGTATTTGGGAGCTCATTGAGGGCTACGGTGAAAAAAGTAATATCCTCAGATCAAAACTGGAAAGAAGTCTTCTGAGAAACTGCATTGCCATGAGTGAAAGCAACTCACAGAGTTACACATTTCTCTTCAGTGATTAGATTGCTAACTAAGTTTTCTGGAAATCTGCAATGGGATACCTCTTAGCGCAACGAAGCTTTCGGTGACAAAGGAAATATCCTCAGATGAAAACGAGAAAGAAGCCTTCTTAGAAATTTCTTGGTGATTTGTGAATTCATCTCACAGAGTTACACTTATGTGTCGTGGAGCAGTCCATTAACACTGTCTTTGAGGAACCTGAGAAGGGCTTCCTTGGATCGCAATGAGGCCTAGGCTGATAAAGGAAATTTCATAGCTTCATAACGTGAAAGAAGCTTTCTGAGAAACTTCTTTCTGATCTGTATGTTTATCTCACAGAATTATAACTTAGACTTCAGGAAGCAGTTTGCGAACACTGTTTTCGTGGATTCTGGAAAGTGATATTTGGGAGCCCTTAGGGGCCCATGGTGAAAAAGGGAATATCCTCACATAATAACTAGAGAGAAGCTGTCTGAGAGATAGCTTTCTGATGTGTGACTTCATCACACCGACTTCCACCCTTCCCTTCTTGGAAGAGATTGCTAACACTGTTGTCGTGCATTCTGCAAAGTTATATTTGGGAGCTCATTGAAGGATATGGTGAAAAGGGAATATCCTCACATAATAACTGAAGAGAAGCTTTCTGAGATACTGCATTGCCATGCGTAAATGCAACTCATAGAGTTACAAATTTCTCTTCAGTGATTAGTTTGTTAACACATTTTTCTGGAAATCTGCATTTAGATACTTCATAGCCCAATGATCCTTACGGTGACAAAGGAAATATCCACAAATGAAAACTAGAAAGAAGCTTTCTTAGAAATTTCTGGGTGATGTGTGAATTCATCTCACTTAGTTACACTTATGTTTCGTGGAGCAGTCCGTTGACACTGTCTTTGAGGAACCTGAGAAGGGCTTCCTTCGATCGCATTGAGGCCTACGCCGATAAAGGAAATTTCATCTGTTCAAAACGTGAAAGAAGCTTTCTGAGAAACTTCTTTCTGATCTGTGAGTTCATCTCACAGACGTATACCTTAGACTTCAGGAAGCAGTTGGCGAACACTCTCTTCGTGGAATCTGGAAAGTGATATTTGGGAGCCCACAGGGGCCCACGGTGAAAAGAAAATATCCTCACATAATAACTATAGAGAAGCTTTCTCAGAGATTGCTTTCTGATGTGTGACTTCATCACACAGAGTTCCACCCTTCCCTTCTTGGAACAGTTTGCTAACACTGTTGTCGTGCATTCTGCAAAGTTATGCTTGGGAGCTCATTGAGGGCTATGGTGAAAAACGAAATATCCTGAGATCTAACCTTGAAAGAAGCCTTCTGAGAAACTGCATTGCCAGGAGTGAATGCAACTCACGGAGTTAACCGTTTCACTTCAGTGATCAGTTTGCTAACTAAGTTTTCTGTTAATCCGCAATGGGATACTTCTTAAAGCAATGAAGCTTACGGTGACAAAGGAAATATCCTCAGATGAAAACTAGAAAGAAGCTTTCTTAGAAACTTCTTGGTGATGTGTGAATTCATCTCACAAAGTTACACTTATGTTTCGGGGACCAGTACATTAACACTGTCTTTGAATAATCTGAGAAGGGCTTCTTTGTATCGCGTTGAGGTCTACGCTGATAAAGGAAATTTAATCGGTTCAAAACGTGAAAGAAGCTTTTTGAGAAACTTCTTTCTGATCTATGAGTTCATCTCACAGACATAAAACTTAGACTTCAGGAAGCAGATTGCTAACACTCTATTCGTGGAATCTGGAAAGTGATATTTGGGAGCCCATAGGGGCCCATGGTGAAAAAGGAAACATCCTCACATAATAACTAGAGAGAAGCTTTCTGAGAGATTGCTTTCTGACGTGTGAATTCATCACACACAGTTCCACTCTTCCCTTCTTTTAACAGTTTGCTAACACTGTTGTCGTGGATTCTGCAGAAGTATATTTGAGAGCTCATTTAGGGCCACGGTGAAAAAGGAAATTTACACACATAGTAGCTAAAGAGAAGCTTTCTGAGAAACTGCGTTGCCATGTGTGAATGCAACTCACAGAGTTACAGGTTTCTCTTCCGTGATCAGTTTGTTAACACAGTTTTCTGGAAATCTGCAATTAGATACTTAATAGCGCAATGAACCTTACGGTGACAAAGGAATATCCACACATGAGAACTAGAAAAAAGCTTTCTTAGAAACTTCTTGGTGATGTGTGAATTCATCTCACAGAGCTACACTTATGTTTCGTGGAGCAGTCCATTAACAGTGTCTTTGAGGAACCTGACAAGGGCTTCCTGGATCGCATTGAGGTCTACGCTGATAATGGAAATTTCATCCGTTCAAAACGTGAAAGAAGCTTTCTGAGAAACTGCTTTCTGACCTGTGAGTTCATTTCACAGGCTTATAACTTAGACTTCAGGAAGCAGTTTGCGAACAATCTTTTCCTGCATTCTGGAAAGTGATATTCGGGAGCCCAAAGGGGCCCATGGTGACAAAGAAAATATCCTCACATAATAACTATAGAGAAGCATTCTGAGAGAATGCTTTCTGATGTGTGACTTCATCACACAGAGTTCCACCGTTCCCTTCTTGGAACAGTTTGCTAACACTGTTGTCGTTGATTCTGCAAATTTATATTTGGGAGCTCATTGAGGGCTATGGTGAAATAGAAATATACTCACATAACTACTACACAGAAGCTTTCTGAGAAACTGCGTGGCCATGTGTGAATGCAACTCACAGAGTTACACGTTTCTACTCAGTGACCAGTTTGTTAACACAGTTTTCTGGAAATCTGCAATTAGATACTTCATAGGGCAATGAACCTTATGGTGACAAACGAAATATCCTCAGATGAAAACTAGAAAGAGGCTTTCTTAGAAACTTCTTGGTGATGAGTGAATTCATCTCACAGAGTTACACTTATGTTTCGTGGAGCAGTCCATTAACACTGCCTTTGAGGAACCTGAGAAGGGCTTCCGTGGATCGCATTGAGGCCTACGTTGATAAAGGAAATTTAGTCCGTTCAAAACGTGAAAGAAGCTTTCTAAGAAACTTCTTTCTGATCTGTGATTTCATCTCACAGACTTGTAACTTAGACTTCAGGGAGCACTTTCCTAAAACTCTTTTGGTTGATTTTGGAAAGTGATATTTGAGAGCCCATAGGGTCCCATGGTCAAAAAGGAAATATCCCCACATAATAACTGGAGAGAAGCTTTCTGAGAGATTGCTTTCTGATGTGTGGCTTCATCACACAGAGTTCCACCCTTCCCTTCTTGGAACAGTTTGCTAACACTGTTGTCATGGATTCTGCAAAGTCATATTTGGGAGCTCATTGAGGGCTATGGGGAAAAGAAAATATCCTCAGATCAAAACTGGAAAGAAGCCTTCTGAGAAACTGCATTGCCATGAGTGAATGCAACTGACAGAGTTACACGTTTCTCTTCAGTGATCAGTTTGCTAACTAAGTTTTCTAGAAATCTGCAATGGGATACTGCTCAGGGCAAAGAAGCTTGCGGTGACAAAGGAAATATCTTCAGATGAAAACTAGAAAGAAGTTTTCATAGAAACTTCTAGGTGAAGGGTGAATTCATCTCACAGAGTTACACTTATGTTTCGTGGAGCAGTCCATTAACACAGTCTTTGAGGAAACTGAGAAGGGCTTCTTTGGATCGCCTTGAGGCCTATGCTAATAAAGGAAATTTCATTAGTTCAAAACGTGAAAGAAACTTTCTGAGAAACTTCTTTCTCATATGTGAGTTCATCACACAGACTTATAACTTAGACTTCAGGAAGCACTTTCCTAACACTCTTTTCGTGGATTCTGGAAAGTGATATTTGGGCGCCCATAGGGGCCCAAGGTGAAAAAGGAAATAATCATAATTAGTAACTACAGAGAAGCTTTCTGAGAGATTGCTTTCTGATGTGTGACTTCAACACACAGAGTTCCAACCTTACCTTCTTGGAACAGTTTGCTAACGCTGTTGTCCTGGATTCTGCAAGTTATATTTGGGAGCTCATTGAGGGCTACGGTGAAAAAGGAAATATCCTCAGATCAAAACTGGAAAGAAGCCTTCTGAGAAACTGCTTTGCCATGAGTGAATGCAACTCACAAAGTTACAAGTTTCTCTTCAGTGATCAGTTTGCTAACATACTTTTCTGGATATCTGCCTCGGGATATTTCTTAGCACAATGAAGCTTATGGTGTCAAAGGAAATATCCTCAGATGAAAACTAGAAAGAAGCTTTCCTAGAAACTTCTTGATGATGTGTGAGTTCATCTCACAGAGTTACACCTATGTTTCGTGGAGCAGTCCATTAACACTGTCTTTGAGGAAGCTGAGAAGGGCCACTTTGGATCGCATTGAGGTCTACGCTTCTAAAGGGAATTTCATCCGTTCAGAACGTGAAAGAACCTTTCTGAGAAACTTCTTTCTGGTCTGTGAGTTCATCTCACAGACTTATACCTTTGACTTCAGGAAGCAGTTTGCGAACACTCTTTTCGTGGATTCTGGAAAGTGATATTTGGGAGCCCATAGGGGTCCATGGTGAAAAAGGAAATATCTTCACATAATAACTAGAAAGAAGCTTTCTCAGAGATTGCTTTCTAATGTGTGATTTCATCACACAGAGTTCCACCCTTCCCTTCTTGGAACAGTTTGCTAAAACTGTTGTCGTGGATACTGCAGAGGTATATTTGGGAGCTCATTGAGGGCTATGGTGAAAAAGGAAATATCCTCAGAACAATACTTTAAAGACGTCTTCTGTGAAACTGCGTTGCCATGTGTGAATGCAACGCACAGAATTATTCGTTTCTCTTCAGTGATCAGTTTGTTAACACAGTTTTCTGGAAATCTGCAATTAGATACTTCATAGGGCAATGAACCTTACGGTGACAAAGGAAATTTCCACAGATGAAAACTAGAGAGAAGGTTTCTTACAAATTTCTTGGGTACGTGTGAATTCATCTTCCAGAGTTACACTTATGTTTCGTGGAGCAGTCCATTAACACTGTCTTTGAGCAACCTGAGTAGGGCTTCCTTGGATCGCATTGAGGCCTACGCTGATAAAGGAAATTTCATCCGTTTAAAACGTGAAAGAAACTTTCTGAGAAACTTCTTTCTCATCTCTGAGTTCATCTCACTGACTTATAACTTAGACTTCAGGAATCAGTTTGCTAACACTCTTTTCGTGGAATCTGGAAAGTGATATTTTGGAGCACATAGGGGCCCATGGTGAAAAATGAAATATCCTCACATAATAACTAGAGAGAAGCTTTCTGAGAGATTGCTTTCTGATGTGTGACTTCGTCACACAGAGTTCCACCCTTGACTTCTTGGAACAGTTTGCTAACACTGTTGTCATGGATTCTGCAAAGTTATATTTGGGAGCTCATTGAAGGCTATGGTGAATAAGGAAATATCCTCAGATCAAAACGGGAAAGAAGTCTCCTGAAAAACTGCATTGCCATGAGTGAATGCAACTCACAGAGTTACACGTTTCTCTTCAGTGATCAGTGTGCTAAATAAGTTTTCTAGAAAACTGCAATTAGATACTTCATATCGCAATGAAACTTACGGTGACAAAGGAAATATCCACAGGTGAAAACTAGAAAGAAGCTTTCTTGGAAACTTCTTGGTGATGTGTGAATTAATCTCACAGAGTTACACTTATGTTTCATCGAGAAGTCCATTAACACTGTCTTTGAGGAACCTGAGAAGGGCTTCTTTGGATCGTAATGAGGCCTACACTGATAAAGGAAATTTTTTCCGTTCAAAACGTGAAAGAATCTTTCTGAGAAACTTCTTTCTGATTTGTGAGTTCATCTCACAGACTTATAATTTTGATTTCAGGAAGCAGGTCTCTAACACTCTTTTCGTTGAATTTGGAAAGTGATATTTGGGAGCCCATAGGGTCCCATGGTGAAAAACGAAATATCCTCACATAATAACTAGAGAGAAGCTGTCTGAGAGATTTCTTTCTGATGTGTGACTTCATCACATAGAGTTCCAAAATTCGCTTCTTGGAACAGTTTGCTAACACTGTTTTCGTGGATTCTGCAAAGGAATATTTGGGAGCTCATTGAGGGCTATGCTTAAAAAGGAAATATCCTCACTTAATAACTAAAGAGAAGCTTTCTGAGACATGGCATTGCCATTGTGAATGCAACTCACAGAGTTACTCGTTTCTCTTCAGTGATCAGTTTGTTAACACAGTTTTCTGGAAATCAGCAATTAGATAATTCATAGCGCAATGAACTTTACGGTGACAAAGGAAATTTCCACAGATGAAAACTGGAAAGAAGCTTTCTTAGAAACTTACTGGTGATGTGTGAATTCATCTTCCAGAGTTACACTTATGTTTCGTGGAGCAGTCCATTAACAATGTCTTTGAGGACCTGAGACGGGCTTCCTTATTTCGCATTGAGGCCTAAGCTGATTAAGGAAATTTCATCCGTTCAAAACGTGAAAGAAGCTTTCTGAGAAACTTCTTTCTGATCTGTGAGTTCACCTCACAGACTTATAACTTAGACTTCAGGAAGCAGTTTGCTAACAGTCTTGTCGTGGAATCTGGAAAGTCATGTTTGGGAGCCCATAGGAGCCCATGGTGAAAAAGGAAATATCCTCACACAATAACTAGAGAGAACCTTTCTGAGAGATTGCTTTCTGATGTGTGACTTCATCACACAGAGTTCCACCCTTCCCTTCTTGGAACAGTTTTCTAACACTGTTGTCGTGGATTCGGCAAAGGAATATTTGGGAGCTCATTGAGGGCTACGGTGAAAAATGAAATATCCTCACATAATAACTAAAGAGATGCTTTCTGAGAAACTGCGTTGACATGTGTGGATGCAACTCACAGAGCTACACGTTTCTCTTCAGTGGTCAGATTGTTAACACTGTTTTCTGGAAATCTGCAATTAGATACTGCATAGCGCAATGAACCTTACTATGACAAAGGAAATATCCACAGATGAAAACTAGAAAGAAGCTTTCTATGAAACTTCTTGGTGATGTGTGAATTCATCTCACAGAGTTACACTTATGTTTCGTGGAGCAGTCCATTAACACTGTCTTTGAGGAACCTGAGAAGGGCTTCCTTGGATCGCATTGAGGCCTACGCTGATGAAGGAAATTTCATCAGTTGAAAACGTGAAAGAAGCTTTCTGAGAAACTTCTTTCTGATCTGTGATTTCATCTCACAGACTTATAACTTGGACTTCAGGAAGCAGTTTGCGAACACTCTTTTCGGGGATTCTGGAAAGCGATATTTGGGAGCCCATAGGGGCCCATGGTGAAAAAGGAAATAATCTCACATAATAACTAGAGAGAAGCTTTCTGAGAGATTGCTTTCTGATGTGTGACCTCATCACACAGATTTCCACCCTTCCCTTCTTGGAAAAGTTTGCTAACATTGTTGTCATGGATTCTTCAAAGTTATGTTTGGCAGCTCATTGAGGGCTATGGTGAAAAAGGAAATATCCTCAGATCACAACTGGAGAGAAGCCTTCTGACAAACTGCATTGCCAGGAGTGAATGCAACCCACAGAGTTACACGTTTCTCTTCAGTGATCAGTTTGCTAACTAAGTTTTCTGGAAATCTGCAAAGGGATACCTCTTAGCGCAATGAAGCTTACGGTGATAAACGAAATATCCTCAGATGAAAACTATGAAGAAGCTTTCTTAGACTTCTTGGTGATGTGTGAAATCATCTCACAGAGTTACACTTATGTTTCATGGAGCAGTCCATTAACACTGTCTTTGAGGAACCTGAGAAGGGCTTACTTGGATCTCATTGAGTCCTACGCTGATAAAGGAAATTTCATCCGTTCAAAACGTGAAAGAAACTTTCTGAGAAACTTCTATCTGATCTGTGAGTTCATCTCACAGAATTATAACTTAGACTTCAGGAAGCAGTTTAGTAACACTCTTTTCGTGGAATCTGGAAAGTGATATTTGGGAGCCCATAGGGGCCCATGGTGAAAAAGAAAATATCCTCACATAATAACTAGAGAGAAGCTTTCTGAGAGATTGCGTTCTGATGTGTGACTTCATCACACAGAGTTCCACCCTTCTCTTCTTGGAACAGTTTCCTAACACTGTTGTCGTGGATTCTGCAAAGGTATCTTTGGGAGCTCATTGAGGGCTATGGTGAAAAAGGAAATATCCTCAGATCAAAACTGGAAAGAAGTCTTCTGAGAAACTGCATTGCCATGAGTGAATGCAACTCACAGAGTTACAGGTATCTCTTCAGTGATCAGTTTGCTAAGTTTTCTGGAAATATGCAGTGGTATGCCTCTTATCGCAATTAAACTTATGGTGACAAAGGAAATATCCTCAGATGAAATCTAGAAAGAAGCTTTCTTAGAAACTTCTTGTTGATGTGTGAATTCACCTCACAAAGTTACACTTATGTTTTGTGGAGCAGTCCATTAACACTGTCTTTGAGGAACCTGAGATGGGCTTCCGTGGATTGCATTGAGGCCTACGCTGATAGAGGATATTTCATCCTTTCAAAATGTGAAAGAAGCTTTCTGAGAAACTTCCTTCTGATCTGTGAGTTCATCTCACAGGCTTATAACTCAGACTTCAGGAAGGAGTTTGCTACCACTCCTTTCTTGGAACCTGGAAAGTGATATTTGGATCCCATAGGGGCCCATGGTGAAAAAGGAAATATCCTCTAATAATAACTAGAGAGAAGCTTTCTGAGAGATTGCTTTCTGATGTGTGACTTCATCACACAGAGTTCCACCCTTCCCTTCTTGGAACAGTTTGCTAACACTCTTTTCGTGGAATCTGGAAAATGATATTTGGGATCCCATAGGGGCCCATGGTGAAAAAGGAAATATCCTCTAATAATAACTAGAGAGAAGCTTTCTGAGAGATTGCTTTCTGACGTGTGACTTCATCACACAGAGTTCCACCCTTCCCTTCTTGGAACACTTTCCTAACACTGTTGTCGTGGATTCTGCAAATGTATATTTGGGAGCTCATTGAGGGCTATGGTGAAAAAGGAAATATTCTCACATAATAACTAAAGAGAAGCTCTCTGAGAAACTGCATTGCCATTTGTGAATGCAACTCAGAGAGTTACACGTTTCTCTTCAGTGATCAGTTTGCTAACATAGTTTTCTGGAAATCTGCCTCGGGATATTTCTTAGCACAATGAAGCTTACAGTGTCACAGGAAATATCCTCAGATGAAAACTAGAAAGAAGCTTTCTTAGAAACTTCTTGGTGATGTGTGAATTCATCTCACAGAGTTACATTTATGTTTCCTGGAGCAGTCCATTATCACTGTCTTTGAGGAATCTGAGAAGGGCTTCTTTGGATCGCATTGTGGTGTACGCTGATAAAGGAAACTTCATCAGTTCAAAACGAGAAAGAAGCTTTCTGAGAAATTTCTTTCTGATCTGTGAGTTCATCTCACAGACTTATTAACTTAGAATTCAGGAAGCAGTTTGCGAACACTCTTCTTGTGGATTCTGGAAAGTGATATTTGGGAGCCCATAGGGGCCCATTGTGAAAAAGGAAATATCCTCACATAATAACTAGAGAGAAGCATTCTGAGAGATTGCTTGCTGTTGTGTGACTTCATCACACAGAGTTCCACCCTTCCCTTCTTGGAACAGTTTGCTAACACTGTTGTCGTGGATTCTGCAAAGGTATATTTGGGAGCTCATTGAGGGCTATGGTGAAAAAGGAAATATTCTCACATAATAACTAAAGAGAAGCTCTCTGAGAAAGAGCATTGCCATTTGTGAATGCAACTCACAGAGTTACACTTTTCACTTCAGTGACCAGTTTGTTAACACAGTTTTCGGGAAATCTGCAATTAGATACTTCATAGCGCATTGAACCTGACGGTGACAAAGGAAATATCCACAGATGAAAACTAGAAAGAAGCTTCCTTAGAAACTTCTTGGTTATGTGTGAATTCATTTCACAGAGTTACACTTATGTTTCGTGGTGCAGTCCATTAACACTGTCTTTGAGGAACCTGAGAAGTTCTTCCGTGGATCGCATTGAGACCTACGCTGATAAAGGAAATTTCATCCGTTCAAAATGTGATAGAAGCTTTCTGAGAAACGTCTTTATGATCTGTGAGTTCATCTCAGAGACTTATAACTTAGACTTCAGGAAGTATTTTGCGAACAATCTTTTCGTGAAATCTGGAATGTGATATATGGTAGCCCTTGGGGCCAAGGTGAAAAAGGAAATATCCTCACATAATAACTAGAGAGAAGCTTTCAGAGAGATTGCTTTATGATGTGTGACTGTGTCACACAGAGTTCCACACCTCCCTTCTTGGAACAGTTTGTTAACACTGTTGTCGTGGTTCTGCAAAGTTATATTTGGGAGCTCGTTGACTGCTATGGTGAAAACGGAAATATCCTCACATAATAACTAAAGAGAAGCGTTCTGAGAAACTGCGTTGCCAAGTGTGAATGCAACTCACAGAGTTACACGTTTCTCCTCAGTCATCAGTTTGTTAACACAGTTTTCTCTAAATCTGCAATTAGATACTTCATAGCGCAATGAACCTTACGGTGACAAAGGAAACATCCACAGGTGAAAACTAGAAAGAAGTTTTCTTAGAAACTTCTTGTTGATGTGTAAATTCATCTAACAGAGTTACACTTACGTTTCATGGAGCAGACCATTAACACTGTCTTTGAGAAACCTGAGAAGGGCTTCCTTGGATCGCATTGAGGCCTAGGCTGATAAAGGAAATTTCATCCGTTCAAAACGTGAAAGAAGCTTTCTGAGAAACTTCTTTGTGATCTGTAAGTTCATCTCACAGACCTATAACTTACACTTCAGGAAGCAGGTTGCGAACACACTTTTCGTGGATTCTGGAAAGTGATATTTGGGAGCCCATAGGGGCCAATGGTGAAAAAGGAAATACGCTCACATAATAACTAGAGAGAAGCTTTCTGAGAGATTGATTTCTGATGTGTGACTTCATCACACAGAGTTCCACCCTTCCCTTCTTGGACCATTTTACTAACAGTGTTGCGGTGGATTCTTCAAAGTTATATTTGGGAGCTCATTGAGGGCTATGGTAAAAAGGGAAATATCCTCAGCTCAAAACTGGAAAGAAGCCTTCTGATAAACTGCATTGCCATGAGTGAATGCAACTCACCGATTTACACGCTTCTCTTCAGTGATCCGTTTGCTAACATAGTTTTCTGGAAATCTGCCTCGGGATATTTCTTAGCGGAATGAAGCTTACCGTGTCAAAGGAAATATACTCAGATGAAAACTAGAAAGAAGCTTTCGTAGAAAATTCTTGGTGATGCGTGAATTCATCTCACAGAGTTACACTTATGTATCGTGTAGCAGTCTATTAACACTGTCATTGAGGAACCTGAGAAGGGCTTCTTTGGATTGCATTGAGGCCTACGCTGATAAAGGAAATTTCATCCGTTCAAAAGGTGAAAGAATCTTTCTGAGAAACTTCTTTTTGATATGTGAGTTCATCTCACAGTCTTATAACTTAGATTTCAGGAAGCAGTTTGCTAACACACTTTTCGTGGAATCTGGAAAGTGATATTTGGGAGCCATTAGGGGCCCATGGTGAAAAGGAAATATTCTCACATAATAACTAGAGAGATGGTTTCTGAGAGATTGCTTTCCGATGTGTGACTTCATCACACAGAGGTCCACCCTTCCATTCTTGGAACAGTGTGCGATCACTGTTGTCGTGGATTCTGCAGAGTTATATTTGGGAGCTCATTGAGGGCTATGGTGAAAAAGGAGATATCCTCACATAATAACTAAAGAGAAGCTTTCTGAGAAACTGCGTTGCCATGTGTAAATGTAACTCACAGAGTTACACGTTTCCCTTCAGTGATCAGTTTGTTAACACAGTTTTCTGGAAATCTGCAATTAGATACTTCATAGCGCAATGGACCTTATGGTGACAAAGGAAATATCCACAGGTGAAAACTAGAAAGAAGCTTTCTTGGAAACTTCTTGGTGATGTGTGAATTCATCTCACAGAGTGACACTTATGTATCGTGGAGCAGTCCATTAACACTGTCTTTGAGGAACCTGAGAAGGGCTTCTTTGGATCGCATTGAGGCCTACGATGATAAAGGAAATTTCATCCGTTCAAAAGGTGAAAGAATCTTTCCGAGAAACTTCTTTCTGATCTGCGAGTTCATCTCACCGACTTATAACTTAGACTCCAGGAAGAAGTTTGCTAACACTCTTTTCGTGGAATCTGGAGAGTGATATTGGGGAGCCCATAGGGGCCCATGGTGAAAAAGGAAATATCCTCACATAATAACTACAGAGAAGCTTTCTTAGAGATTGCTTTCTGATGTGTGACTTCATCACACAGAGTTCCACCCTTCTCTTCTTGGAAAAGTTTGCTAACACTGTTGTGGTGGATTCTGCAGAGGTATATTTGGGAGCTCATTGAGGGCAATGGTGAAAAAGGAAATATTCTCACTTAATAACTAAAGAGAAGCTTTCTGAGAAACTGCGTTGACATGTGTGAATGCAACACACAGAGTTACACGTTTCTCTTCAGTGATTTGTTTGCTTAAACAGTTTTCTGGAAATCTGCCATTAGATAATTCATTGCGTAATGAACCTTACGGTGAAAAAGGAAATATCCACAGGTGAAAACTAGAATGAAGCTTTCTTAGAAACTTCTTGGTGATGTGGGAATTCATCTCACAGAGTTACATTTATGTTTCGTGGAGCAGTTCATTAACACTGTCTTTGAGGAACCTGAGAAGGGCTTCTTTGGATCGCATTGAGGCCTACGCTGATAAAGGAAATTTGATCCGTTCAAAACGTGAAAGAACCTTTCTGAGAAACTTCTTTCTGATCTGTGAGTTCATCTCACAGACTTAGAACTTAGACTTCAGGAAACAGTTTGCGAACACTCTTTTCGTGGATTCTGGAAAGTGATATTTGGGAGCCCATAGTGGCCCATGGTGAAAAAGGAAATAATCTCACATAATAACTAGAGAGAAGCTTTCTGAGAGATTGCTTATCTGATGTGTGACTTCATCACACACAGTTCCACACTTCCCTTCTGGGGACAGTTTGCTAACACTGTTGTCGTGGATTGTGCAGAAGTATATGTGGGAGCCCATTGAGGGCTACGGTGATAAGGGATATATACTCACAAGATAGCTAAAGAAACCTTTCTGAGAAACTGCGTTGCCATGTGTGAATGCAACTCACAGAGTTAGGTTTGTCTTCAGTGATCAGTTTGTTAACACAGTTTTCTGAAAATCTGCAATTAGATACTTCATAGTGCAATGAACCTTACGGTGACAAAGAAAATATCCACCGATGAAAACAAGAAAGAAGCTTTCTTAGAAACTTCTTGGTGATGTGTGAATTCATCCCACAGAGTTCCACCCTTCCCTTCTTGGAACAGTTTGCTTACACTGTGTCGTGGATTCTGAAAACTTATATTTGGTAGCTCATTGAGGGCTATGGTGAAAAAGGAAATATCGTCATTTGAAAACTGGAAAGAAGCCTCCTGAGAAACTGCATTGACATGTGTGAATGCAACTCACAGAGTTACACGTTTCCCTTCACTGATCAGTTTGTTAACACAGTTTCCTGGAAATCTGCAATTCGATACTTCATAGCGTAAAGAACCTTATCGTGACAAAGGAAATATCCTCAGATGAAAACTAGAAAGAAGGTTTCTTAGAAACTTCTTCGCGATGTGAGAATTCACCTTTCAGATTTACACTTATGTTTCGTTGAGCAGTCCATTAACACTGTCTTTGAGGAATCTGAGAAGGGCTTCCTTGGATCGCATTGAGGCCTACGCTGATAAAGGAAATTTCATCCGTTCTAAACGTGAAAGAAGCTTTCTGAGAAACTTCTTTCTGATCTGCGAGTTCATCTCAGAGACTTCTAACTTAGACTTCAGGAAGCAGTTTGCTAAAAATGTTTTCGTGAAATCTGGAAAGTGATATTTGGGAGCCCATAGGAGCCCATGGTGAAAAAGGAAATATCCTCACATAATCAGTAGAAAGAACCTTTTCTGAGAGATTGCTTTCTAATATGTGACTTCATCATGTAGAGTTCCACCCTTCCCTTCCTGGAACAGTTTCCTAACACTGTTGTCGTGGATTCTGCCGAGGTATATTTGGGAGCTCTTTGAGGGCTATGGTGAAAAAGGAAATATCCTCAGATCAAAACTGGGAAGAAAGCTTCTGAGAAACTGCATTGCCATGGGTGAATGCAACTCATAGAGTTACACGTTTCTCTTCAGTGATCAGTTTGCTAACTAAGATTTCTGGAAATCTGCAATGGGATACCTCTTATCGCAATGAAGTTTACGGTGACAAAGGAAATATCCTCAGATGAAAACTAGAAAGAAGCTTTCTTAGAAACTTCTTCTTGATGTATGAATTCATCTCACAAAGTTACACTTATGTTTCGTGGAGCAGTCCATTAACACTGTCTTTGAGGAACATGAGAAGGGCTTCTTTGGATAGCATTGAGGCCTACGCTGATAAAGGAAATTTCATCCGTTCAAAACGTGAAAGAAGCTTTCTGAGAAACTTCTTTCTGATCTGTGAGTTTATCTCACAGACTTATAACTTAGACTTCAGGAAGCAGTTTGCTAACACTCTTTTCGTGGAATCTGCAAAGTGATATTTGGGAGCCTATTTGGGCCCATGGTGAAAAAGGAAATATCCTCAGATCAAAACTGGGAAGAAGGCTTCTGAGAAACTGCATTGCCATGGGTGAATGCAACTCATAGAGTTACACGTTTCTCTTCAGTGATCAGTTTGCTAACTAAGTTTTCTGGAAATCTTCCATGGGATACCTCTTATCGCAATGAAGCTTACGGTGACAAAGGAAATATCCTCAGATGAACAGTAGAAAGAAGCTTTCCTAGAAACTTCTTGGTGATGTGTGGATTCATCTCACAGAGTTACACTTATGTTTATTGGAGCAGTCCAATAACACTGCCTTGAGGAAACTGAGAAGGGCTTTCTTGGACCGCATTGAGGCCTACAGTGATAAGGGAAATTTCATCCGTTCAAAACGTGAAAGAAGCTTTCTGAGAAACTTTTTCTGATCTGTGAGTTCATCTCACAGACTTATAACTTAGACTTCATTAAGCAGTTTGTGAACACTCTTTTCGTGGATTTTTTAAAGTGATATATGGGATCCCATAGGGGCCCAGGGTGAAAAAGGAAATATCCTCACATAATAACTAGAGAGAAACTTACTGAGAGATTGCTTTCTGATGTGTGACTTCATCACACAGAGTTCCACCCTTCCCTTCTTGGAATAGATGTCTAACGCTGTTGTCGTTTATTCTACAAGGTTATATTTGGGAGCTGATTGAGGGCTCTGGTGAGAAAGGAAATATCCTCAGATCAAAATTGGAAAGAAGCCTTCTGAGAAACTGCATTGCCATGAGTGAATGCAACTCACAGAGTTACACGTTTCTCTCCAGTGATCAGTTTGCTAACTACGTTTTCTGGAAATCTGCAATGGGATACCTCTTAGCGAAATGAAGCTTGCGGTGACAAAGGAAATATCCACAGATGAAAATAAGAAAGAAGCTTTCCTAGAAACTACTTGGTGATGTGTGAATTCATCTCACACGGTTACACTTATGTTTCCTTAAGCAGTCCATTAACACTGTCTTTGAGGAAACTGAGAAGGCCTTCCGTGGACCGCATTGAGGCCTACGCTGATGAAGGAAATTTCATCCGTTCAAAACGTGAAAGAGGCTCTCTGAGAAACTTTTTCTGATCTGTGAGTTCATCTCACAGACTTATAACTTAGATGTCAGCAAGCAGTTTGCTAACACTCTTTTCGGGGATTCTGGAAAGCGATATTTGGGAGCCCATAGGGGCCCATGGTGAAAAAGGAAATAATCTCACATAATAACTAGAGAGAAGCTTTCTGAGAGATTGCTTTCTGATGTGTGACCTCATCACACAGAGTTCCACCCTTCCCTTCTTGGAAAAGTTTGCTAACATTGTTGTCATGGATTCTTCAAAGTTATGTTTGGCAGCTCATTGAGGGCTATGGTGAAAAAGGAAATATCCTCAGATCACAACTGGAGAGAAGCCTTCTGACAAACTGCATTGCCAGGAGTGAATGCAACCCACAGAGTTACACGTTTCTCTTCAGTGATCAGTTTGCTAACTAAGATTTCTGGAAATCTGCAATGGGATACCTCTTATCGCAATGAAGTTTATGGTGACAAAGGAAATATCCTCAGATGAAAACTAGAAAGAAGCTTTCTTAGAAACTTCTTCTTGATGTATGAATTCATCTCACAAAGTTACACTTATGTTTCGTGGAGCAGTCCATTAACACTGTCTTTGAGGAACATGAGAAGGGCTTCTTTGGATAGCATTGAGGCCTACGCTGATAAAGGAAATTTCATCCGTTCAAAACGTGAAAGAAGCTTTCTGAGAAACTTCTTTCTGATCTGTGAGTTTATCTCACAGACTTATAACTTAGACTTCAGGAAGCAGTTTGCTAACACTCTTTTCGTGGAATCTGCAAAGTGATATTTGGGAGCCTATTTGGGCCCATGGTGAAAAAGGAAATATCCTCAGATCAAAACTGGGAAGAAGGCTTCTGAGAAACTGCATTGCCATGGGTGAATGCAACTCATAGAGTTACACGTTTCTCTTCAGTGATCAGTTTGCTAACTAAGTTTTCTGGAAATCTTCCATGGGATACCTCTTATCGCAATGAAGCTTACGGTGACAAAGGAAATATCCTCAGATGAAAACTAGAAAGAAGCTTTCTTAGAAACTACTTGTTGATATGTGAATTCATCTCACAAAGTCACACTTATGTTTCGTGGAGCAGTAAATTAACACTGTCATTGAGGAACATGAGAAGGGCTTCCTTGGATGGCATTGAGGCCTACCTTGATAAAGGAAATTTCATTGGTTCAAAACGTGAACGAAGCTTTCTGAGAAACTTCCTTCTGATCTGCGAGTTCATCTCACCGACTTATAACTTAGACTTCAGGAAGTAGTTTGCTAACACTCTTTTCGTGGAATCTAGAAAGTGATATTTGGGAGCCCATAGAGGCCCATAGTGAAAAAGGATATATCCTCACATAATAACTAGAGAAAAGCTTTCTGAGAGATTGCTTTCTGATGTGTGACTTCATCACACAGCGTTCCTCCCTTCCCTTCTTGGGACAGTTTGCTAACACTGTTGTCATGGTTTCTGCAAAGGAATATTTGGGAGCTCATTGCAGGCTATGGTGAAAAAGAAAATATCGTCTCATAATAACTAAAGAGAAGCGTTCTGAGCAACTGCATTGCCATGTGTGAATGCAACACACAGAGTTACACGTTTCCCTTCAGTGATCAGTTTGTTAACACAGTTTTCTGAACATCTGCAATTAGATACTTCATAGCGCAATGAACCTTACGGTGACAAAGGGAATATCCACAGATGAAAACTAGAAGCAAGCTTTCGTAAAAACTTCTTGGTGATGTTTGAATTCATCTCACAGAGATACACATATGTTTCGTGGAGCAGTCCATTAACACTGACTTTCAGGAACCTGAGAAGGGCTTCCTTGGATCACATGGAGACCTAAGCTGATAAAGGAAAATTCATCCGTTCAAAATCTGAAAGAAGCTTTCTGAGAAACTTCTTTCTGATCTGTGAGTTCATCTCACAGGCTTATAACTTAGACTTCAGGAAGCAGTTTGCTAACACTCTTTTCGTGGATTCTGGAAAGTGATATTTGGGAGCCCATAGGGGCCCATGGTGAAAAAGGAAATATACTCACATAATCACTAGAGAGAAGCTTTCTGAGAGATTGCTTTCTGATGTGTGACTTCATCACACAGAGTTCCACCCCTCCCTTCTTGGAACAGTTTCCTAAAACTGTTGTCGTGGATTCCGCAAAGTTATATTTGAGGGCTGATTGAGGGCTATGGTGAAAAAGGAAATATCCTCAGATCAAAACTGGAAAGAAGCTTTCTGAGAAACTGCATTGCCATGAATGAATGCAACTCACAGAGTTACACGTTTCTCTTCAGTGATCAGTTTGCTAACTAAGTTTTCGGGAAATCTGCAATGGGATACCTCTTAGCGAAATGAAGCTTACGGTGACAAAGGAAATATCCTCAGATGAACAGTAGAAAGAAGCTTTCCTAGAAACTTCTTGGTGATGTGTGAATTCATCTCACAGAGTTACACTTATGTTTATTGGAGCAGTCCAATAACACTGCCTTGAGGAAACTGAGAAGGGCTTTCTTGGACCGCATTGAGGCCTACAGTGATAAGGGAAATTTCATCCGTTCAAAACGTGAAAGAAGCTTTCTGAGAAACTTTTTCTGATCTGTGAGTTCATCTCACAGACTTATAACTTAGACTTCATTAAGCAGTTTGTGAACACTCTTTTCGTGGATTCTTTAAAGTGATATATGGGATCCTATAGGGGCCCAGGGTGAAAAAGGAAATATCCTCACATAATAACTAGAGAGAAACTTACTGAGAGATTGCTTTCTGATGTGTGACTTCATCACACAGAGTTCCACCCTTCCCTTCTTGGAATAGATGTCTAACGCTGTTGTCGTTTATTCTACAAGGTTATATTTGGGAGCTGATTGAGGGCTCTGGTGAGAAAGGAAATATCCTCAGATCAAAATTGGAAAGAAGCCTTCTGAGAAACTGCATTGCCATGAGTGAATGCAACTCACAGAGTTACACGTTTCTCTCCAGTGATCAGTTTGCTAACTACGTTTTCTGGAAATCTGCAATGGGATACCTCTTAGCGAAATGAAGCTTGCGGTGACAAAGGAAATATCCACAGATGAAAATAAGAAAGAAGCTTTCCTAGAAACTACTTGGTGATGTGTGAATTCATCTCACACGGTTACACTTATGTTTCCTTAAGCAGTCCATTAACACTGTCTTTGAGGAAACTGAGAAGGCCTTCCGTGGACCGCATTGAGGCCTACGCTGATGAAGGAAATTTCATCCGTTCAAAACGTGAAAGAGGCTCTCTGAGAAACTTTTTCTGATCTGTGAGTTCATCTCACAGACTTATAACTTAGATGTCAGCAAGCAGTTTGCTAACACTCTTTTCGGGGATTCTGGAAAGCGATATTTGGGAGCCCATAGGGGCCCATGGTGAAAAAGGAAATAATCTCACATAATAACTAGAGAGAAGCTTTCTGAGAGATTGCTTTCTGATGTGTGACCTCATCACACAGAGTTCCACCCTTCCCTTCTTGGAAAAGTTTGCTAACATTTTTGTCATGGATTCTTCAAAGTTATGTTTGGCAGCTCATTGAGGGCTATGGTGAAAAAGGAAATATCCTCAGATCACAACTGGAGAGAAGCCTTCTGACAAACTGCATTGCCAGGAGTGAATGCAACCCACAGAGTTACACGTTTCTCTTCAGTGATCAGTTTGCTAACTAAGTTTTCTGGAAATCTGCAAAGGGATACCTCTTAGCGCAATGAAGCTTACGGTGATAAACGAAATATCCTCAGATGAAAACTATGAAGAAGCTTTCTTAGACTTCTTGGTGATGTGTGAAATCATCTCACAGAGTTACACTTATGTTTCATGGAGCAGTCCATTAACACTGTCTTTGAGGAACCTGAGAAGGGCTTACTTGGATCTCATTGAGTCCTACGCTGATAAAGGAAATTTCATCCGTTCAAAACGTGAAAGAAACTTTCTGAGAAACTTCTATCTGATCTGTGAGTTCATCTCACAGAATTATAACTTAGACTTCAGGAAGCAGTTTAGTAACTCTCTTTTCGTGGAATCTGGAAAGTGATATTTGGGAGCCCATAGGGGCCCATGGTGAAAAAGAAAATATCCTCACATAATAACTAGAGAGAAGCTTTCTGAGAGATTGCGTTCTGATGTGTGACTTCATCACACAGAGTTCCACCCTTCTCTTCTTGGAACAGTTTCCTAACACTGTTGTCGTGGATTCTGCAAAGGTATCTTTGGGAGCTCATTGAGGGCTATGGTGAAAAAGGAAATATCCTCAGATCAAAACTGGAAAGAAGTCTTCTGAGAAACTGCATTGCCATGAGTGAATGCAACTCACAGAGTTACAGGTATCTCTTCAGTGATCAGTTTGCTAAGTTTTCTGGAAATATGCAGTGGTATGCCTCTTATCGCAATTAAACTTATGGTGACAAAGGAAATATCCTCAGATGAAATCTAGAAAGAAGCTTTCTTAGAAACTTCTTGTTGATGTGTGAATTCACCTCACAAAATTACACTTATGTTTTGTGGAGCAGTCCATTAACACTGTCTTTGAGGAACCTGAGATGGGCTTCCGTGGATTGCATTGAGGCCTACGCTGATAGAGGATATTTCATCCTTTCAAAATGTGAAAGAAGCTTTCTGAGAAACTTCCTTCTGATCTGTGAGTTCATCTCACAGGCTTATAACTCAGACTTCAGGAAGGAGTTTGCTACCACTCCTTTCTTGGAACCTGGAAAGTGATATTTTGGATCCCATAGGGGCCCATGGTGAAAAAGGAAATATCCTCTAATAATAACTAGAGAGAAGCTTTCTGAGAGATTGCTTTCTGATGTGTGACTTCATCACACAGAGTTCCACCCTTCCCTTCTTGGAACAGTTTGCTAACACTCTTTTCGTGGAATCTGGAAAATGATATTTGGGATCCCATAGGGGCCCATGGTGAAAAAGGAAATATCCTCTAATAATAACTAGAGAGAAGCTTTCTGAGAGATTGATTTCTGATGTGTGACTTCATCACACAGAGTTCCACCCTTCCCTTCTTGGACCATTTTACTAACAGTGTTGCGGTGGATTCTTCAAAGTTATATTTGAGAGCTCATTGAGGGCTATGGTAAAAAGGGAAATATCCTCAGCTCAATACTGGAAAGAAGCCTTCTGATAAACTGCATTGCCATGAGTGAATGCAACTCACCGATTTACACGCTTCTCTTCAGTGATCCGTTTGCTAACATAGTTTTCTGGAAATCTGCCTCGGGATATTTCTTAGCGGAATGAAGCTTACCGTGTCAAAGGAAATATACTCAGATGAAAACTAGAAAGAAGCTTTCGTAGAAAATTCTTGGTGATGCGTGAATTCATCTCACAGAGTTACACTTATGTATCGTGTAGCAGTCTATTAACACTGTCATTGAGGAACCTGAGAAGGGCTTCTTTGGATTGCATTGAGGCCTACGCTGATAAAGGAAATTTCATCCGTTCAAAAGGTGAAAGAATCTTTCTGAGAAACTTCTTTTTGATATGTGAGTTCATCTCACAGTCTTATAACTTAGATTTCAGGAAGCAGTTTGCTAACACACTTTTCGTGGAATCTGGAAAGTGATATTTGGGAGCCATTAGGGGCCCATGGTGAAAAGGAAATATTCTCACATAATAACTAGAGAGATGGTTTCTGAGAGATTGCTTTCCGATGTGTGACTTCATCACACAGAGGTCCACCCTTCCATTCTTGGAACAGTGTGCGATCACTGTTGTCGTGGATTCTGCAGAGTTATATTTGGGAGCTCATTGAGGGCTATGGTGAAAAAGGAGATATCCTCACATAATAACTAAAGAGAAGCTTTCTGAGAAACTGCGTTGCCATGTGTAAATGTAACTCACAGAGTTACACGTTTCCCTTCAGTGATCAGTTTGTTAACACAGTTTTCTGGAAATCTGCAATTAGATACTTCATAGCGCAATGGACCTTATGGTGACAAAGGAAATATCCACAGGTGAAAACTAGAAAGAAGCTTTCTTGGAAACTTCTTGGTGATGTGTGAATTCATCTCACACAGTGACACTTATGTATCGTGGAGCAGTCCATTAACACTGTCTTTGAGGAACCTGAGAAGGGCTTCTTTGGATCGCATTGAGGCCTACGATGATAAAGGAAATTTCATCCGTTCAAAAGGTGAAAGAATCTTTCCGAGAAACTTCTTTCTGATCTGCGAGTTCATCTCACCGACTTATAACTTAGACTCCAGGAAGAAGTTTGCTAACACTCTTTTCGTGGAATCTGGAGAGTGATATTGGGGAGCCCATAGGGGCCCATGGTGAAAAAGGAAATATCCTCACATAATAACTACAGAGAAGCTTTCTTAGAGATTGCTTTCTGATGTGTGACTTCATCACACAGAGTTCCACCCTTCTCTTCTTGGAAAAGTTTGCTAACACTGTTGTGGTGGATTCTGCAGAGGTATATTTGGGAGCTCATTGAGGGCAATGGTGAAAAAGGAAATATTCTCACTTAATAACTAAAGAGAAGCTTTCTGAGAAACTGCGTTGACATGTGTGAATGCAACACACAGAGTTACACGTTTCTCTTCAGTGATTTGTTTGCTTAAACAGTTTTCTGGAAATCTGCCATTAGATAATTCATTGCGTAATGAACCTTACGGTGAAAAAGGAAATATCCACAGGTGAAAACTAGAATGAAGCTTTCTTAGAAACTTCTTGGTGATGTGGGAATTCATCTCACAGAGTTACATTTATGTTTCGTGGAGCAGTTCATTAACACTGTCTTTGAGGAACCTGAGAAGGGCTTCTTTGGATCGCATTGAGGCCTACGCTGATAAAGGAAATTTGATCCGTTCAAAACGTGAAAGAACCTTTCTGAGAAACTTCTTTCTGATCTGTGAGTTCATCTCACAGACTTAGAACTTAGACTTCAGGAAACAGTTTGCGAACACTCTTTTCGTGGATTCTGGAAAGTGATATTTGGGAGCCCATAGTGGCCCATGGTGAAAAAGGAAATAATCTCACATAATAACTAGAGAGAAGCTTTCTGAGAGATTGCTTATCTGATGTGTGACTTCATCACACACAGTTCCACACTTCCCTTCTGGGGACAGTTTGCTAACACTGTTGTCGTGGATTGTGCAGAAGTATATGTGGGAGCCCATTGAGGGCTACGGTGATAAGGGATATATACTCACAAGATAGCTAAAGAAACCTTTCTGAGAAACTGCGTTGCCATGTGTGAATGCAACTCACAGAGTTAGGTTTGTCTTCAGTGATCAGTTTGTTAACACAGTTTTCTGAAAATCTGCAATTAGATACTTCATAGTGCAATGAACCTTACGGTGACAAAGAAAATATCCACCGATGAAAACAAGAAAGAAGCTTTCTTAGAAACTTCTTGGTGATGTGTGAATTCATCCCACAGAGCTCCACCCTTCCCTTCTTGGAACAGTTTGCTTACACTGTGTCGTGGATTCTGAAAACTTATATTTGGTAGCTCATTGAGGGCTATGGTGAAAAAGGAAATATCGTCATTTGAAAACTGGAAAGAAGCCTCCTGAGAAACTGCATTGACATGTGTGAATGCAACTCACAGAGTTACACGTTTCCCTTCACTGATCAGTTTGTTAACACAGTTTCCTGGAAATCTGCAATTCGATACTTCATAGCGTAAAGAACCTTATCGTGACAAAGGAAATATCCTCAGATGAAAACTAGAAAGAAGGTTTCTTAGAAACTTCTTCGCGATGTGAGAATTCACCTTTCAGATTTACACTTATGTTTCGTTGAGCAGTCCATTAACACTGTCTTTGAGGAATCTGAGAAGGGCTTCCTTGGATCGCATTGAGGCCTACGCTGATAAAGGAAATTTCATCCGTTCTAAACGTGAAAGAAGCTTTCTGAGAAACTTCTTTCTGATCTGCGAGTTCATCTCAGAGACTTCTAACTTAGACTTCAGGAAGCAGTTTGCTAAAAATGTTTTCGTGAAATCTGGAAAGTGATATTTGGGAGCCCATAGGAGCCCATGGTGAAAAAGGAAATATCCTCACATAATCAGTAGAAAGAACCTTTTCTGAGAGATTGCTTTCTAATATGTGACTTCATCATGTAGAGTTCCACCCTTCCCTTCCTGGAACAGTTTCCTAACACTGTTGTCGTGGATTCTGCCGAGGTATATTTGGGAGCTCTTTGAGGGCTATGGTGAAAAAGGAAATATCCTCAGATCAAAACTGGGAAGAAAGCTTCTGAGAAACTGCATTGCCATGGGTGAATGCAACTCATAGAGTTACACGTTTCTCTTCAGTGATCAGTTTGCTAACTAAGATTTCTGGAAATCTGCAATGGGATACCTCTTATCGCAATGAAGTTTATGGTGACAAAGGAAATATCCTCAGATGAAAACTAGAAAGAAGCTTTCTTAGAAACTTCTTCTTGATGTATGAATTCATCTCACAAAGTTACACTTATGTTTCGTGGAGCAGTCCATTAACACTGTCTTTGAGGAACATGAGAAGGGCTTCTTTGGATAGCATTGAGGCCTACGCTGATAAAGGAAATTTCATCCGTTCAAAACGTGAAAGAAGCTTTCTGAGAAACTTCTTTCTGATCTGTGAGTTTATCTCACAGACTTATAACTTAGACTTCAGGAAGCAGTTTGCTAACACTCTTTTCGTGGAATCTGCAAAGTGATATTTGGGAGCCTATTTGGGCCCATGGTGAAAAAGGAAATATCCTCAGATCAAAACTGGGAAGAAGGCTTCTGAGAAACTGCATTGCCATGGGTGAATGCAACTCATAGAGTTACACGTTTCTCTTCAGTGATCAGTTTGCTAACTAAGTTTTCTGGAAATCTTCCATGGGATACCTCTTATCGCAATGAAGCTTACGGTGACAAAGGAAATATCCTCAGATGAACAGTAGAAAGAAGCTTTCCTAGAAACTTCTTGGTGATGTGTGGATTCATCTCACAGAGTTACACTTATGTTTATTGGAGCAGTCCAATAACACTGCCTTGAGGAAACTGAGAAGGGCTTTCTTGGACCGCATTGAGGCCTACAGTGATAAGGGAAATTTCATCCGTTCAAAACGTGAAAGAAGCTTTCTGAGAAACTTTTTCTGATCTGTGAGTTCATCTCACAGACTTATAACTTAGACTTCATTAAGCAGTTTGTGAACACTCTTTTCGTGGATTTTTTAAAGTGATATATGGGATCCCATAGGGGCCCAGGGTGAAAAAGGAAATATCCTCACATAATAACTAGAGAGAAACTTACTGAGAGATTGCTTTCTGATGTGTGACTTCATCACACAGAGTTCCACCCTTCCCTTCTTGGAATAGATGTCTAACGCTGTTGTCGTTTATTCTACAAGGTTATATTTGGGAGCTGATTGAGGGCTCTGGTGAGAAAGGAAATATCCTCAGATCAAAATTGGAAAGAAGCCTTCTGAGAAACTGCATTGCCATGAGTGAATGCAACTCACAGAGTTACACGTTTCTCTCCAGTGATCAGTTTGCTAACTACGTTTTCTGGAAATCTGCAATGGGATACCTCTTAGCGAAATGAAGCTTGCGGTGACAAAGGAAATATCCACAGATGAAAATAAGAAAGAAGCTTTCCTAGAAACTACTTGGTGATGTGTGAATTCATCTCACACGGTTACACTTATGTTTCCTTAAGCAGTCCATTAACACTGTCTTTGAGGAAACTGAGAAGGCCTTCCGTGGACCGCATTGAGGCCTACGCTGATGAAGGAAATTTCATCCGTTCAAAACGTGAAAGAGGCTCTCTGAGAAACTTTTTCTGATCTGTGAGTTCATCTCACAGACTTATAACTTAGATGTCAGCAAGCAGTTTGCTAACACTCTTTTCGGGGATTCTGGAAAGCGATATTTGGGAGCCCATAGGGGCCCATGGTGAAAAAGGAAATAATCTCACATAATAACTAGAGAGAAGCTTTCTGAGAGATTGCTTTCTGATGTGTGACCTCATCACACAGAGTTCCACCCTTCCCTTCTTGGAAAAGTTTGCTAACATTGTTGTCATGGATTCTTCAAAGTTATGTTTGGCAGCTCATTGAGGGCTATGGTGAAAAAGGAAATATCCTCAGATCACAACTGGAGAGAAGCCTTCTGACAAACTGCATTGCCAGGAGTGAATGCAACCCACAGAGTTACACGTTTCTCTTCAGTGATCAGTTTGCTAACTAAGATTTCTGGAAATCTGCAATGGGATACCTCTTATCGCAATGAAGTTTATGGTGACAAAGGAAATATCCTCAGATGAAAACTAGAAAGAAGCTTTCTTAGAAACTTCTTCTTGATGTATGAATTCATCTCACAAAGTTACACTTATGTTTCGTGGAGCAGTCCATTAACACTGTCTTTGAGGAACATGAGAAGGGCTTCTTTGGATAGCATTGAGGCCTACGCTGATAAAGGAAATTTCATCCGTTCAAAACGTGAAAGAAGCTTTCTGAGAAACTTCTTTCTGATCTGTGAGTTTATCTCACAGACTTATAACTTAGACTTCAGGAAGCAGTTTGCTAACACTCTTTTCGTGGAATCTGCAAAGTGATATTTGGGAGCCTATTTGGGCCCATGGTGAAAAAGGAAATATCCTCAGATCAAAACTGGGAAGAAGGCTTCTGAGAAACTGCATTGCCATGGGTGAATGCAACTCATAGAGTTACACGTTTCTCTTCAGTGATCAGTTTGCTAACTAAGTTTTCTGGAAATCTTCCATGGGATACCTCTTATCGCAATGAAGCTTACGGTGACAAAGGAAATATCCTCAGATGAAAACTAGAAAGAAGCTTTCTTAGAAACTACTTGTTGATATGTGAATTCATCTCACAAAGTCACACTTATGTTTCGTGGAGCAGTAAATTAACACTGTCATTGAGGAACATGAGAAGGGCTTCCTTGGATGGCATTGAGGCCTACCTTGATAAAGGAAATTTCATTGGTTCAAAACGTGAACGAAGCTTTCTGAGAAACTTCCTTCTGATCTGCGAGTTCATCTCACCGACTTATAACTTAGACTTCAGGAAGTAGTTTGCTAACACTCTTTTCGTGGAATCTAGAAAGTGATATTTGGGAGCCCATAGAGGCCCATAGTGAAAAAGGATATATCCTCACATAATAACTAGAGAAAAGCTTTCTGAGAGATTGCTTTCTGATGTGTGACTTCATCACACAGCGTTCCTCCCTTCCCTTCTTGGGACAGTTTGCTAACACTGTTGTCATGGTTTCTGCAAAGGAATATTTGGGAGCTCATTGCAGGCTATGGTGAAAAAGAAAATATCGTCTCATAATAACTAAAGAGAAGCGTTCTGAGCAACTGCATTGCCATGTGTGAATGCAACACACAGAGTTACACGTTTCCCTTCAGTGATCAGTTTGTTAACACAGTTTTCTGAACATCTGCAATTAGATACTTCATAGCGCAATGAACCTTACGGTGACAAAGGGAATATCCACAGATGAAAACTAGAAGCAAGCTTTCGTAAAAACTTCTTGGTGATGTTTGAATTCATCTCACAGAGATACACATATGTTTCGTGGAGCAGTCCATTAACACTGACTTTCAGGAACCTGAGAAGGGCTTCCTTGGATCACATGGAGACCTAAGCTGATAAAGGAAAATTCATCCGTTCAAAATCTGAAAGAAGCTTTCTGAGAAACTTCTTTCTGATCTGTGAGTTCATCTCACAGGCTTATAACTTAGACTTCAGGAAGCAGTTTGCTAACACTCTTTTCGTGGATTCTGGAAAGTGATATTTGGGAGCCCATAGGGGCCCATGGTGAAAAAGGAAATATACTCACATAATCACTAGAGAGAAGCTTTCTGAGAGATTGCTTTCTGATGTGTGACTTCATCACACAGAGTTCCACCCCTCCCTTCTTGGAACAGTTTCCTAAAACTGTTGTCGTGGATTCCGCAAAGTTATATTTGAGGGCTGATTGAGGGCTATGGTGAAAAAGGAAATATCCTCAGATCAAAACTGGAAAGAAGCTTTCTGAGAAACTGCATTGCCATGAATGAATGCAACTCACAGAGTTACACGTTTCTCTTCAGTGATCAGTTTGCTAACTAAGTTTTCGGGAAATCTGCAATGGGATACCTCTTAGCGAAATGAAGCTTACGGTGACAAAGGAAATATCCTCAGATGAACAGTAGAAAGAAGCTTTCCTAGAAACTTCTTGGTGATGTGTGAATTCATCTCACAGAGTTACACTTATGTTTATTGGAGCAGTCCAATAACACTGCCTTGAGGAAACTGAGAAGGGCTTTCTTGGACCGCATTGAGGCCTACAGTGATAAGGGAAATTTCATCCGTTCAAAACGTGAAAGAAGCTTTCTGAGAAACTTTTTCTGATCTGTGAGTTCATCTCACAGACTTATAACTTAGACTTCATTAAGCAGTTTGTGAACACTCTTTTCGTGGATTCTTTAAAGTGATATATGGGATCCTATAGGGGCCCAGGGTGAAAAAGGAAATATCCTCACATAATAACTAGAGAGAAACTTACTGAGAGATTGCTTTCTGATGTGTGACTTCATCACACAGAGTTCCACCCTTCCCTTCTTGGAATAGATGTCTAACGCTGTTGTCGTTTATTCTACAAGGTTATATTTGGGAGCTGATTGAGGGCTCTGGTGAGAAAGGAAATATCCTCAGATCAAAATTGGAAAGAAGCCTTCTGAGAAACTGCATTGCCATGAGTGAATGCAACTCACAGAGTTACACGTTTCTCTCCAGTGATCAGTTTGCTAACTACGTTTTCTGGAAATCTGCAATGGGATACCTCTTAGCGAAATGAAGCTTGCGGTGACAAAGGAAATATCCACAGATGAAAATAAGAAAGAAGCTTTCCTAGAAACTACTTGGTGATGTGTGAATTCATCTCACACGGTTACACTTATGTTTCCTTAAGCAGTCCATTAACACTGTCTTTGAGGAAACTGAGAAGGCCTTCCGTGGACCGCATTGAGGCCTACGCTGATGAAGGAAATTTCATCCGTTCAAAACGTGAAAGAGGCTCTCTGAGAAACTTTTTCTGATCTGTGAGTTCATCTCACAGACTTATAACTTAGATGTCAGCAAGCAGTTTGCTAACACTCTTTTCGGGGATTCTGGAAAGCGATATTTGGGAGCCCATAGGGGCCCATGGTGAAAAAGGAAATAATCTCACATAATAACTAGAGAGAAGCTTTCTGAGAGATTGCTTTCTGATGTGTGACCTCATCACACAGAGTTCCACCCTTCCCTTCTTGGAAAAGTTTGCTAACATTGTTGTCATGGATTCTTCAAAGTTATGTTTGGCAGCTCATTGAGGGCTATGGTGAAAAAGGAAATATCCTCAGATCACAACTGGAGAGAAGCCTTCTGACAAACTGCATTGCCAGGAGTGAATGCAACCCACAGAGTTACACGTTTCTCTTCAGTGATCAGTTTGCTAACTAAGTTTTCTGGAAATCTGCAAAGGGATACCTCTTAGCGCAATGAAGCTTACGGTGATAAACGAAATATCCTCAGATGAAAACTATGAAGAAGCTTTCTTAGACTTCTTGGTGATGTGTGAAATCATCTCACAGAGTTACACTTATGTTTCATGGAGCAGTCCATTAACACTGTCTTTGAGGAACCTGAGAAGGGCTTACTTGGATCTCATTGAGTCCTACGCTGATAAAGGAAATTTCATCCGTTCAAAACGTGAAAGAAACTTTCTGAGAAACTTCTATCTGATCTGTGAGTTCATCTCACAGAATTATAACTTAGACTTCAGGAAGCAGTTTAGTAACTCTCTTTTCGTGGAATCTGGAAAGTGATATTTGGGAGCCCATAGGGGCCCATGGTGAAAAAGAAAATATCCTCACATAATAACTAGAGAGAAGCTTTCTGAGAGATTGCGTTCTGATGTGTGACTTCATCACACAGAGTTCCACCCTTCTCTTCTTGGAACAGTTTCCTAACACTGTTGTCGTGGATTCTGCAAAGGTATCTTTGGGAGCTCATTGAGGGCTATGGTGAAAAAGGAAATATCCTCAGATCAAAACTGGAAAGAAGTCTTCTGAGAAACTGCATTGCCATGAGTGAATGCAACTCACAGAGTTACAGGTATCTCTTCAGTGATCAGTTTGCTAAGTTTTCTGGAAATATGCAGTGGTATGCCTCTTATCGCAATTAAACTTATGGTGACAAAGGAAATATCCTCAGATGAAATCTAGAAAGAAGCTTTCTTAGAAACTTCTTGTTGATGTGTGAATTCACCTCACAAAATTACACTTATGTTTTGTGGAGCAGTCCATTAACACTGTCTTTGAGGAACCTGAGATGGGCTTCCGTGGATTGCATTGAGGCCTACGCTGATAGAGGATATTTCATCCTTTCAAAATGTGAAAGAAGCTTTCTGAGAAACTTCCTTCTGATCTGTGAGTTCATCTCACAGGCTTATAACTCAGACTTCAGGAAGGAGTTTGCTACCACTCCTTTCTTGGAACCTGGAAAGTGATATTTTGGATCCCATAGGGGCCCATGGTGAAAAAGGAAATATCCTCTAATAATAACTAGAGAGAAGCTTTCTGAGAGATTGCTTTCTGATGTGTGACTTCATCACACAGAGTTCCACCCTTCCCTTCTTGGAACAGTTTGCTAACACTCTTTTCGTGGAATCTGGAAAATGATATTTGGGATCCCATAGGGGCCCATGGTGAAAAAGGAAATATCCTCTAATAATAACTAGAGAGAAGCTTTCTGAGAGATTGATTTCTGATGTGTGACTTCATCACACAGAGTTCCACCCTTCCCTTCTTGGACCATTTTACTAACAGTGTTGCGGTGGATTCTTCAAAGTTATATTTGAGAGCTCATTGAGGGCTATGGTAAAAAGGGAAATATCCTCAGCTCAATACTGGAAAGAAGCCTTCTGATAAACTGCATTGCCATGAGTGAATGCAACTCACCGATTTACACGCTTCTCTTCAGTGATCCGTTTGCTAACATAGTTTTCTGGAAATCTGCCTCGGGATATTTCTTAGCGGAATGAAGCTTACCGTGTCAAAGGAAATATACTCAGATGAAAACTAGAAAGAAGCTTTCGTAGAAAATTCTTGGTGATGCGTGAATTCATCTCACAGAGTTACACTTATGTATCGTGTAGCAGTCTATTAACACTGTCATTGAGGAACCTGAGAAGGGCTTCTTTGGATTGCATTGAGGCCTACGCTGATAAAGGAAATTTCATCCGTTCAAAAGGTGAAAGAATCTTTCTGAGAAACTTCTTTTTGATATGTGAGTTCATCTCACAGTCTTATAACTTAGATTTCAGGAAGCAGTTTGCTAACACACTTTTCGTGGAATCTGGAAAGTGATATTTGGGAGCCATTAGGGGCCCATGGTGAAAAGGAAATATTCTCACATAATAACTAGAGAGATGGTTTCTGAGAGATTGCTTTCCGATGTGTGACTTCATCACACAGAGGTCCACCCTTCCATTCTTGGAACAGTGTGCGATCACTGTTGTCGTGGATTCTGCAGAGTTATATTTGGGAGCTCATTGAGGGCTATGGTGAAAAAGGAGATATCCTCACATAATAACTAAAGAGAAGCTTTCTGAGAAACTGCGTTGCCATGTGTAAATGTAACTCACAGAGTTACACGTTTCCCTTCAGTGATCAGTTTGTTAACACAGTTTTCTGGAAATCTGCAATTAGATACTTCATAGCGCAATGGACCTTATGGTGACAAAGGAAATATCCACAGGTGAAAACTAGAAAGAAGCTTTCTTGGAAACTTCTTGGTGATGTGTGAATTCATCTCACACAGTGACACTTATGTATCGTGGAGCAGTCCATTAACACTGTCTTTGAGGAACCTGAGAAGGGCTTCTTTGGATCGCATTGAGGCCTACGATGATAAAGGAAATTTCATCCGTTCAAAAGGTGAAAGAATCTTTCCGAGAAACTTCTTTCTGATCTGCGAGTTCATCTCACCGACTTATAACTTAGACTCCAGGAAGAAGTTTGCTAACACTCTTTTCGTGGAATCTGGAGAGTGATATTGGGGAGCCCATAGGGGCCCATGGTGAAAAAGGAAATATCCTCACATAATAACTACAGAGAAGCTTTCTTAGAGATTGCTTTCTGATGTGTGACTTCATCACACAGAGTTCCACCCTTCTCTTCTTGGAAAAGTTTGCTAACACTGTTGTGGTGGATTCTGCAGAGGTATATTTGGGAGCTCATTGAGGGCAATGGTGAAAAAGGAAATATTCTCACTTAATAACTAAAGAGAAGCTTTCTGAGAAACTGCGTTGACATGTGTGAATGCAACACACAGAGTTACACGTTTCTCTTCAGTGATTTGTTTGCTTAAACAGTTTTCTGGAAATCTGCCATTAGATAATTCATTGCGTAATGAACCTTACGGTGAAAAAGGAAATATCCACAGGTGAAAACTAGAATGAAGCTTTCTTAGAAACTTCTTGGTGATGTGGGAATTCATCTCACAGAGTTACATTTATGTTTCGTGGAGCAGTTCATTAACACTGTCTTTGAGGAACCTGAGAAGGGCTTCTTTGGATCGCATTGAGGCCTACGCTGATAAAGGAAATTTGATCCGTTCAAAACGTGAAAGAACCTTTCTGAGAAACTTCTTTCTGATCTGTGAGTTCATCTCACAGACTTAGAACTTAGACTTCAGGAAACAGTTTGCGAACACTCTTTTCGTGGATTCTGGAAAGTGATATTTGGGAGCCCATAGTGGCCCATGGTGAAAAAGGAAATAATCTCACATAATAACTAGAGAGAAGCTTTCTGAGAGATTGCTTATCTGATGTGTGACTTCATCACACACAGTTCCACACTTCCCTTCTGGGGACAGTTTGCTAACACTGTTGTCGTGGATTGTGCAGAAGTATATGTGGGAGCCCATTGAGGGCTACGGTGATAAGGGATATATACTCACAAGATAGCTAAAGAAACCTTTCTGAGAAACTGCGTTGCCATGTGTGAATGCAACTCACAGAGTTAGGTTTGTCTTCAGTGATCAGTTTGTTAACACAGTTTTCTGAAAATCTGCAATTAGATACTTCATAGTGCAATGAACCTTACGGTGACAAAGAAAATATCCACCGATGAAAACAAGAAAGAAGCTTTCTTAGAAACTTCTTGGTGATGTGTGAATTCATCCCACAGAGTTCCACCCTTCCCTTCTTGGAACAGTTTGCTTACACTGTGTCGTGGATTCTGAAAACTTATATTTGGTAGCTCATTGAGGGCTATGGTGAAAAAGGAAATATCGTCATTTGAAAACTGGAAAGAAGCCTCCTGAGAAACTGCATTGACATGTGTGAATGCAACTCACAGAGTTACACGTTTCCCTTCACTGATCAGTTTGTTAACACAGTTTCCTGGAAATCTGCAATTCGATACTTCATAGCGTAAAGAACCTTATCGTGACAAAGGAAATATCCTCAGATGAAAACTAGAAAGAAGGTTTCTTAGAAACTTCTTCGCGATGTGAGAATTCACCTTTCAGATTTACACTTATGTTTCGTTGAGCAGTCCATTAACACTGTCTTTGAGGAATCTGAGAAGGGCTTCCTTGGATCGCATTGAGGCCTACGCTGATAAAGGAAATTTCATCCGTTCTAAACGTGAAAGAAGCTTTCTGAGAAACTTCTTTCTGATCTGCGAGTTCATCTCAGAGACTTCTAACTTAGACTTCAGGAAGCAGTTTGCTAAAAATGTTTTCGTGAAATCTGGAAAGTGATATTTGGGAGCCCATAGGAGCCCATGGTGAAAAAGGAAATATCCTCACATAATCAGTAGAAAGAACCTTTTCTGAGAGATTGCTTTCTAATATGTGACTTCATCATGTAGAGTTCCACCCTTCCCTTCCTGGAACAGTTTCCTAACACTGTTGTCGTGGATTCTGCCGAGGTATATTTGGGAGCTCTTTGAGGGCTATGGTGAAAAAGGAAATATCCTCAGATCAAAACTGGGAAGAAAGCTTCTGAGAAACTGCATTGCCATGGGTGAATGCAACTCATAGAGTTACACGTTTCTCTTCAGTGATCAGTTTGCTAACTAAGATTTCTGGAAATCTGCAATGGGATACCTCTTATCGCAATGAAGTTTACTGGTGACAAAGGAAATATCCTCAGATGAAAACTAGAAAGAAGCTTTCTTAGAAACTTCTTCTTGATGTATGAATTCATCTCACAAAGTTACACTTATGTTTCGTGGAGCAGTCCATTAACACTGTCTTTGAGGAACATGAGAAGGGCTTCTTTGGATAGCATTGAGGCCTACGCTGATAAAGGAAATTTCATCCGTTCAAAACGTGAAAGAAGCTTTCTGAGAAACTTCTTTCTGATCTGTGAGTTTATCTCACAGACTTATAACTTAGACTTCAGGAAGCAGTTTGCTAACACTCTTTTCGTGGAATCTGCAAAGTGATATTTGGGAGCCTATTTGGGCCCATGGTGAAAAAGGAAATATCCTCAGATCAAAACTGGGAAGAAGGCTTCTGAGAAACTGCATTGCCATGGGTGAATGCAACCCATAGAGTTACACGTTTCTCTTCAGTGATCAGTTTGCTAACTAAGTTTTCTGGAAATCTTCCATGGGATACCTCTTATCGCAATGAAGCTTACGGTGACAAAGGAAATATCCTCAGATGAAAACTAGAAAGAAGCTTTCTTAGAAACTACTTGTTGATATGTGAATTCATCTCACAAAGTCACACTTATGTTTCGTGGAGCAGTAAATTAACACTGTCATTGAGGAACATGAGAAGGGCTTCCTTGGATGGCATTGAGGCCTACCTTGATAAAGGAAATTTCATTGGTTCAAAACGTGAACGAAGCTTTCTGAGAAACTTCCTTCTGATCTGCGAGTTCATCTCACCGACTTATAACTTAGACTTCAGGAAGTAGTTTGCTAACACTCTTTTCGTGGAATCTAGAAAGTGATATTTGGGAGCCCATAGAGGCCCATAGTGAAAAAGGATATATCCTCACATAATAACTAGAGAAAAGCTTTCTGAGAGATTGCTTTCTGATGTGTGACTTCATCACACAGCGTTCCTCCCTTCCCTTCTTGGGACAGTTTGCTAACACTGTTGTCATGGTTTCTGCAAAGGAATATTTGGGAGCTCATTGCAGGCTATGGTGAAAAAGAAAATATCGTCTCATAATAACTAAAGAGAAGCGTTCTGAGCAACTGCATTGCCATGTGTGAATGCAACACACAGAGTTACACGTTTCCCTTCAGTGATCAGTTTGTTAACACAGTTTTCTGAACATCTGCAATTAGATACTTCATAGCGCAATGAACCTTACGGTGACAAAGGGAATATCCACAGATGAAAACTAGAAGCAAGCTTTCGTAAAAACTTCTTGGTGATGTTTGAATTCATCTCACAGAGATACACATATGTTTCGTGGAGCAGTCCATTAACACTGACTTTCAGGAACCTGAGAAGGGCTTCCTTGGATCACATGGAGACCTAAGCTGATAAAGGAAAATTCATCCGTTCAAAATCTGAAAGAAGCTTTCTGAGAAACTTCTTTCTGATCTGTGAGTTCATCTCACAGGCTTATAACTTAGACTTCAGGAAGCAGTTTGCTAACACTCTTTTCGTGGATTCTGGAAAGTGATATTTGGGAGCCCATAGGGGCCCATGGTGAAAAAGGAAATATACTCACATAATCACTAGAGAGAAGCTTTCTGAGAGATTGCTTTCTGATGTGTGACTTCATCACACAGAGTTCCACCCCTCCCTTCTTGGAACAGTTTCCTAACACTGTTGTCGTGGATTCCGCAAAGTTATATTTGAGGGCTGATTGAGGGCTATGGTGAAAAAGGAAATATCCTCAGATCAAAACTGGAAAGAAGCTTTCTGAGAAACTGCATTGCCATGAATGAATGCAACTCACAGAGTTACACGTTTCTCTTCAGTGATCAGTTTGCTAACTAAGTTTTCGGGAAATCTGCAATGGGATACCTCTTAGCGAAATGAAGCTTACGGTGACAAAGGAAATATCCTCAGATGAACAGTAGAAAGAAGCTTTCCTAGAAACTTCTTGGTGATGTGTGGATTCATCTCACAGAGTTACACTTATGTTTATTGGAGCAGTCCAATAACACTGCCTTGAGGAAACTGAGAAGGGCTTTCTTGGACCGCATTGAGGCCTACAGTGATAAGGGAAATTTCATCCGTTCAAAACGTGAAAGAAGCTTTCTGAGAAACTTTTTCTGATCTGTGAGTTTATCTCACAGACTTATAACTTAGACTTCAGGAAGCAGTTTGCTAACACTCTTTTCGTGGAATCTGCAAAGTGATATTTGGGAGCCTATTTGGGCCCATGGTGAAAAAGGAAATATTCTCAGATCAAAACTGGGAAGAAGGCTTCTGAGAAACTGCATTGCCATGGGTGAATGCAACTCATAGAGTTACACGTTTCTCTTCAGTGATCAGTTTGCTAACTAAGTTTTCTGGAAATCTTCCATGGGATACCTCTTATCGCAATGAAGCTTACGGTGACAAAGGAAATATCCTCAGACGAAAACTAGAAAGAAGCTTTCTTAGAAACTACTTGTTGATATGTGAATTCATCTCACAAAGTCACACTTATGTTTCGTGGAGCAGTAAATTAACACTGTCATTGAGGAACATGAGAAGGGCTTCCTTGGATGGCATTGAGGCCTACCTTGATAAAGGAAATTTCATTGGTTCAAAACGTGAACGAAGCTTTCTGAGAAACTTCCTTCTGATCTGCGAGTTCATCTCACCGACTTATAACTTAGACTTCAGGAAGTAGTTTGCTAACACTCTTTTCGTGGAATCTAGAAAGTGATATTTGGGAGCCCATAGAGGCCCATAGTGAAAAAGGATATATCCTCACATAATAACTAGAGAAAAGCTTTCTGAGAGATTGCTTTCTGATGTGTGACTTCATCACACAGCGTTCCTCCCTTCCCTTCTTGGGACAGTTTGCTAACACTGTTGTCATGGTTTCTGCAAAGGAATATTTGGGAGCTCATTGCAGGCTATGGTGAAAAAGAAAATATCGTCTCATAATAACTAAAGAGAAGCGTTCTGAGCAACTGCATTGCCATGTGTGAATGCAACACACAGAGTTACACGTTTCCCTTCAGTGATCAGTTTGTTAACACAGTTTTCTGAACATCTGCAATTAGATACTTCATAGCGCAATGAACCTTACGGTGACAAAGGGAATATCCACAGATGAAAACTAGAAGCAAGCTTTCGTAAAAACTTCTTGGTGATGTTTGAATTCATCTCACAGAGATACACATATGTTTCGTGGAGCAGTCCATTAACACTGACTTTCAGGAACCTGAGAAGGGCTTCCTTGGATCACATGGAGACCTAAGCTGATAAAGGAAAATTCATCCGTTCAAAATCTGAAAGAAGCTTTCTGAGAAACTTCTATCTGATCTGTGAGTTCATCTCACAGACTTATAACTTAGACTTCAGCAAGCAGTTTAGCTAACACTCTTTTCGTGGAATCTGGAAAGTGATATTTGGGAGCCCATAGGGGCCCATGGTGAAAAAGAAATATACTCACATAATAACTAGAGAGAAGCTTCTAGAGGATTGCGTTTCTGATGTGTGACTTCATCACACAGAGTTCCACCCTTCTCTTCTTGGAACAGTTTTCCTAACACGTTGTCGTGGATTCCTGCAAAGGTATATTTGGAGGCTGATTGAGGGCTATGGGGAAAAAGGAAATATCCTCAGATCAAAACTGGAAGAAGTCTTCTGAGAAACTGCATTGCCATGAATGATGCAACTCACAGAGTTACAGGTATCTCTTCAGTGATCAGTTTGCTAAAGTTTTCTGGAATCTGCAGTGGTATGCCTCTTATCGAAATTAAATCTTATGGTGACAAAGGAAATATCCTCAGATGAACAGTAGAAAGAAGC